>NW_026999424.1:300000-530228 GCF_037126465.1 Ornithodoros turicata
CCGGACATTTGCAGCCAAATACAGAGCCAATTACAAGACCAAGACGCCCCGGAGCCAATTGTGTCAAGTATTACCCTGTCGTTCCGGGGGATCTGGGCCAAGGCCAGCGCCGACATCCTGCTAGACTTTGGCCTCACCAGGAAGGACATTGGCGTCATCAGTATCATCGCTCTTCAGGGGTCGGTGACGTGTTACAAGGTCTTCGGTCGAATGACCACGGTGGCCACCCACCGGCGATGAAGATGTGGGCCCCTGAGGGATGCAGAACCGCTGCTGTGTCATTTATTTTTGCAGCGTGTAGTGTTTGGGTATCACTTCCCATGTAAGTGAGAAATCATCAAAAAACGACCAAATATAATACCCACCATGTGTTTGAAATACAATCCATTCAAAGAGGAGTGATAGGCGGAAGTATGTATTTGGAGAAAAAAAAAGTGCATGATTTTGTTGCACATATGTGTAATAAAAGAGTTATATAGCTAAATGCCACGAAGGACGACCAAGTATAATACCTACCATGTGTCTGAAGTAGAATCCATTCAAAGACGAGTGATAGGCGGAAGTAAGAATAATCTGCTTTTTTGGGTAAACGGCGGGAGTAACTATGACTCTCTTTCCTCGGGTCCTCGGGTCCTCGGAGGAATCCAAGGGCTCGTTATAGGTCAGAGGCTCCTCGGAGTGTCGGAAACGGCCTGACCTGGCTCCTCAACCCCGCCTCCTCGTGGTAGGACCCGGGCAACGCCTTTGGCGGCTAAAGGGGCAACTGAGGGAGCGAATTTCGTCGGGGGAGGTAGCTGACCCCCCATGTGCTGCGCACGAGTACGAGTAAACCAGACAGGTGAAGCCTGCTGAGGGCAAGAGGTAGTGGTAGAGCAGACCTGAGCGGCCATTCCCCAATGGTACTCGGCGTCCGGACGAAGTCCCTGTGGCCAACTTCAGTGGCGTGTGGTCGTAACCCAGTGTCTAGGGGGCTTGGGCTAGTCTGCGTGACACAAGTACTGGGAGGTCTCGGTTCGTCCGATGTTTATGGCAGCCTCCTGTAACGGTGCCTATTGGTTTATCCAACAAACCGGGGAAGTGTTGGCCGAGATCACGTTGGGGCCCTCGGATGAGGCCGGGAGGTGTTGCTGCCCTCCTGTAATCCAGCATATTTGGAGGCTGAGGGGCACGTGGTATATCCTGGTGCTACCCGTTCATGGTCTGCTTTTGCCCAACTTTCCTTGCGCCCTGTAAGGCGGTGGATCCGACCTCTGACACGGACCGTCAGGCGACAGTCTCGCAGCACTCCCCCTGCCGGGAGAGAGGAAACGTGACAGCTTATGAGGCCGTCACCGGTGTCCTTTCACGTCGCCAACGGCGGTAATCCCTGGTGGTACCTGGTGTTCGGGCAAAGTTCCTATGGCCAACTTTCGTGGCGAGTGGTCGTAACCCAGCTTCTTGGGGGCCGGAACCTAGCCTGCAAGACACGAATACCGGGAGGTGTGGCGGCCTCTTGTAGCAGCAGCCATAAGCGGTAAAACCCTGATTCCATTTGCTGGGTTTAAGTTCACTAGGACCACTTTGTGGTGATGGGAAAGTTTTTCCGTTCCCTTCCCTGTTCCACAAGGGCCCTCAGGAGGCTAGGAGGGGTGGCATCCTTCTGTAATCCAGCCTGGAAGCGGAGGGGTGCGGGGGGCTTTGGCAACCCCCGGCGCTATCCGTCAAGTGGTGTGGTGCGAGGGCGCTAACCGGTGGTGGGCTGAAGCCAGGCACGTATCCCGGCCAGCTGGGGCCTCTCGCAGGGTCTTTCTCTGTTGGGGGGTCTCGGCTATGTCACGGCGAGCACTGCCGGGTCATCAAGTGTGCGAAAGCGTATGGCAAGGGGTGTCTCCCGGTGGTGCTGTACTGCGAGTGGGGGCACTCCACGCCACACAGACATAACCTCTCACCACAGGCTGGGGGCGAGTGGCTTCCCCCTGTTATCCAGCAACTTGGAAGCCAGACAAGAGGAGGGGACGACTCTTGTCTTAATGCCGGGGGTGGGTGGCTCCCCCCTGTTATCCAGCGACTAGGAGGCAGGTGTTGAGGGACAAGAAAGGGTCCGTACGTGCCTGTCGCCATTAGCGGGACCGTGTTGCGGCGGTCTGTCATCCAGTGAATTGGGCGCTGGCGGCTCGTATGTGCGGTTAGGGGTCATACGATGCCCGCTGCAAGCCGTGGTGATGCGCAATACACAGCCTCTCCCATGGAAATGGTCAACTCCACCTTCTCGTGGTGCAACCTGTTACCCCTGGTACCGCCTCGGTGGGGCAGGGAACTAACGGAGATCTGGCCTACCCCCCGCCGTCCTGGGCTGCCAACCCGGGACGGTGGACAATTCTCTGGGCACAAGTTCAGGAAACTGCCAAAGAGGAAGCCAGCGCCGTGCGGCGCAGGCTCCTAGCGTTAACCTGCGCCCGACGGACCAGCCCGCACCGGCCCAAGATTCGACGTGTGACCGCACCATCCCTGAAGCCTTTCCCTGCTCATGTGGACGAAACTCCTCAACCAGACGTGGCCTGCGTGTCCATGCCACACACCACCGGCATCAAATTCCAGAGAACTCAGAGCCTACAACTAGATCTCCACAGGCTTCTCCCCGAGTACCAAGACCCGGCCCTTCGAACATAGCCGGACCTCCAACACCGACGACCTCACGGGTTGCTACTCCAGCTGCGACTACTCTCACACCTTCATCGGGCCCTGCCTCGAATCAAGCCACCTGCCAGGATTGCGGCGCCTCTTTTGCCACCCAGAGGGGTCTTAGCCTCCATCGTCGCGCCGCCCATCCTACCGCCTACCATTCTACCATCAGCACCCTGCGAGTCAAGGCAAGATGGGACCCGGAAGAAGAACTGATACTGGCAAGAACAGATGTCTCTCTTCTTCGTTTGCCGAATTCGCCACGATTTATCAACCAGGCCCTCCTAGAACGACATCCAGACCGCAGTCATGAAGCAATAAAATGCCACAGGAAGATGGCGTCCTACCGGCGCCTGTTGCGACGCCTACTCGACGAGGAGGACTCGAACGAGGACCATGGGCTCGTACCTACACCTAGCGAGCCCAATGCCAACCACGATCCGGCAGGGGAAGACCCCACGGTCCATCCCGAGTGCAGTGGTCCATCATCTCCCGTTGACCGCCCTCCACCTCCGGACGACGTGCAGGCTTCCATGGACTCAAGACGTGCTGTCATTATCAATGAACTTAGGAAGATTGTCGATCGGCCTCCACCGCAAGGGTTCCAGGCGGCTCGCCTATTCGACCTATCGAGGCAGATCATCTTGGGGCACAACGTTATCACGGAAGTTAACAACTACATCCGGGACGTCTTCGTAGCCCCGGCCTCCTGCCCTCCTGGAGACAGGGCATCCATGCCACGACAGAGCCAGGCCCGACAGCAGCCCAGTCGACAGCAGCCCAGTCGTCGCAAGATGAAGCGCATTGAATACATCCGCCTCCAACACCTGTTCCGGAGACGCCAGTCCGATTGTGCCCGCTCGGTCCTCGATGGTTACGCGAAGGCTGCAGTCAAGGACGAGCGGGCATTCCTGGATGCGTGGGAGATGACGATGACCGGGTGCCCTATTCCACCACCTGAACCGCACCCGGCGAGGCGAGGAAGTGCATTCCACCCTCTTTACCTCATCCCCACACAAGAGATCAAGGCGAACCTCCCTTCTATCAACTCGGCTCCAGGTCCTGACAGCTTTACCGCCAGGAGCCTCCGCACGGTCCCTATGGTTGTCCTAAGGGTGCTGCTGAACCTCCTTATACTCGTCGGATCCGTGCCAACATCTCTCAGGACCGCAAGAACAGTCTTTGTCCCGAAGAAGCCCGGAGCGTCACAACCATCTGACTTTAGGCCCATCACCATCACCTCCGTGCTGCTGCGCCTCTACCATCGCATCCTGGCAAAAAGGCTCTCAACCCACCTGGACCTCGACTACCGACAAAGGGCCTTTATACCCGTCGACGGCTGCGCCGAGAACGTCTTACTACTCAGGACGGCCATGGCGGAGGCAAGAATGAAAGGACGATCGCTCTTTGTGGCGGTCACAGATCTCACAAAGGCGTTCGATAGAATCACAAGAGAAGCCATCCTCGCAGCAGCACATGAGGCGGGCCTATCGCCGGATTTCATCACCTACATCAGAGACTTGTACGCTGACGCCCCCACGCTTCTCCGCATCGGCGCATCCACCAGACTAGTACAGCCAACCACAGGGGTGCGCCAGGGAGACCCCTTGTCACCAATCATTTTTAATTTGGTGCTGGACAGTTTCCTGAGGAAGGGAGGAGGAGGTACCGGCTTCAGCATTGGCAACGCCACCCTTGACTCCATGGCGTTTGCCGACGACTTAATCATGCTGGCCTCCTCGCCCGTCGGCCTCCAACACAGACTCAACGAGGCATCAGCCTACCTAACAAGCAGAGGCTTATACCCGTATTCACCAGTCGACTTAAACCATTGGTTTAGTGACGTCGGGTTTAAATCGATCACGTGATCTCTCCGGCTATGAATCGCCATCCAAAGGGTTGACCACAACGCATGCGCATTATTCACATTGTCACGCGACGGTTGAGGGGAGGGAGAAAGTAGCAGACGACAGAAGTGCGAAGGAGGGAGGCTCCTGTTTTTTTATTTTTTTTTATTATGAGGTTGTTACGGAAGAAAAGTTGAGATGGCGCTGCTGCAGGTGGTTGCGGATCAGGGTATCGGTAATCGGTGGTTAGATCTATCTCTGTATCTGTTAATGACAACAGGACGCGGACAGAAGAACAATGACACGGACGACTGCATCATGCACTACGCTCTGTGAAATCACTCCTTATTTAAGCTTTTAATTTAGGATTTCTGTTCAGAAAGAATTTGCCTTAGTGATGCAGTTCGTTATCACTCCACCCTAACACAGATCACTCAACTTTGACTGTGAAATGACATAAGAGGCCTGTGTGATGCCATGAGAATGATAACTGCCACTGTATAATTGTGTAAACTTATTTTGTTAATTTTTATTTCACCGCTTGCTTGGCATTTTTTTTAGTTTTCCAGTCACGGAATAGTTCTCTGACTATTTTCCCAGTTTTCCATGCCTTACTGGGTTGCAGACATGCTGAGATATACACGGTGATTCAAGCGACTGGGCATTCGAGGATTACATGTTTGTGACCTGCCTCGACTAATTCTCGTTCTTTACACCGATGATAAAGCTCTGAAAAATTATTGCGCAGGCTGCATTTCTGCACTGTATGGTTATGCAGTTTGACTGTACAGCTTTGTATTGAGAGATTGTGCTATTTCTTAAGAAACAACACAGTGGAATATCAAAGCAAGGCACAACTAGAGGTGCTCATTCCAGCATGAAATCTCTGTAGTAGCACTAATCATTGTCTGCTTGCTTTCTGTATTGATCTATAGCAGGCAGTTCACAATGGACAAATATGCCCAATGCAAATAAGCTCACACAAAGAAAGAAATGCAACTTGAAATCACATGCATCTTAGCTACAATGTGCTGTATTACTTTTATTAAAATTTACATGTTTGTATATCTTTCTTCCACAATTTCACTCTTTTTTTGAACCACTTTGGTAGTTGTCACTTTGTGGAGGCGGACATATTCATCCAGTTGTGTCAACACAAATCTATGCAACTGGACAGTTTAATGTAGTGAGCATGGTGTACTGCGTCATGAAGGACAAAGTTTGGGAGCAGATGTATGGGACATAACACTGAATATGTAGTAAAATAATACAGATGCCTCTGCATGACTAACCACCTAACTTCAGTAACGAGTGATGAACATGCAGTCTTCAGGCAACTTCAGGAAATTAATACATGATGTATGGGGAAATGGTTCAGAAGATTTACCAGCACCCAAAGCAACAGTTTCACAAGTTCCGGCCAAATGCATTATGTTGGCGCACAAGATAAGCGCGCGATTATTTCGTTCCACTTTACTGAACTTTATGCACCCCTAAGAAAATGAAAATGTTGGAGGAGAGGGGGGTTCTGAAAAGAAACAGAAGTAGTGTGAATTTCCCATTAAAAAGAAATGAAAAATTCCACACACATAACCACAAGATTTATGAACTATGGTGAAGCAAGCTCTTACACAGACATGTTTTTCGTGTGTTCCGTGAAGGTCAGTTGTGTTGGGGATGGCATGGTATGTGATAAGCCTAAGCTAATGCCAGCCACATATTTGTATAGCAGTAAATTTTCTTCACATGTGACTTTGAAGAACTTCTTACTTGAAACAAAATAAATAACCAGGTGTGACACATATACAATCTAATGTCACAGGCATTTGGTGCCAGTCATTCAGTGAAAGTAGTTTGCACGAGATGCCACATATTCTCCTGGTGACGATGAGGGGGAAGGAAGCTTTCCAGCGATAAATGTATGTCATAGTGTCATGTATTGCAACAGCATTCAGGCACTGTTCCGAGTGACAGATCCATAGATTTTAAAACCATTTGTCATGACGCTGATGACACATTCTTAGCTACATCCGAACTTTATTACCGTAGTTTTCCAATATTCTGTATACCCTCCACTCACTGCTTTAGGAGTGGAGTGTGAGTCAAAGCAGAGGAGAGCTGGTGTGAAATGGGAGTACCCATTCTGCGTAGTTATTGTACAGGACATGTCGTACGGGAAAAACTGTGGACCGTTAGCATGCACCTGAGCTGGTGTACGGGGAACAAGTTGTAACGTGTACAGTAAGGTATTACACATATGCATATTAGAAGTGGATATTGGTTTGGTTCACTATTTTTGAACTCAGCTATTCAGAACACGTTGAAGACAGGCACAACACCAAATTAGAGGCATTGTGGCATTCGCAATAAATAGAAGCATGATAGCAATGTGCATGCGGGAGTATATTATAAATCATGTAGCATGATTCCATAGGAATGTGTTTTCCCATTCTTAAGATGTACCTCTACAGGATATGAGACTACACAACAAGAGTGCACTGATCATACTAGTGTAAAGCTGCAGTGTCGTCGAGCAATTTTTAACAGTCCTGCTCACAGAAATGATGCAGAACAGCATGCATACATTTTAGCTTGAAAGAAAAGCCTTGAGCTTCAGGAGACACAAAAGGGACTCTGGTTTTCTGTTTAGTACTATATTCACACTCAACACCTGAGTACATGGATAAACTCTGTGGCCATATGACAGCTATCAACAACATAAAAGGAGATGCATAATGTAAAAACCCTGAGACTAGGGAACACAAAGGGACAGACACAGCAGACTTCGTGTTGTGTCTGTCTCTTCGTGTTCCCTAGTCTCGGGGGTTTTACATGATGCATCATCTCACCAGCTCGCTTGCTTCCTAGCCATTCTTTCATTATAAAAGGAGAGATAGTGTAACATGGGTGCATGTTTACCCTGCTTTACTACTGTCATCAATATCCACACTGAACACGTGCACACAGAAATTAACTATGCAGCCATACGGCAGCTGTCTATAACGTAAAAGAACGGTAGCTACTGTTAACAGGGGACCGTGCTCTTTCACGTTCTCATGTGCTCAGTGTATATACAAACAGCTGCACTGGCAGGACAAATCTGTACCCATGCTAACAGAAGCTAACTTTCTTTTAAGTAGTTGACAACAGTCACGTGGCCATGTACAATATTTCCATGCACTCATGCTACAGTTATGACAGAACCACATTGCCATTTTGATGTTGCGTGTACCAGCTGGCTACTATTATAATTGTCAATGCCATCTACTGATAAGTCTGTACCCTATGTTTTGTTAAATCTATCTGGAAGGTGTTATATGCAGTAATTGCAGTTGATCTAATTTTCAACTTCAAGTGCAATGCAATAATGAGCAAAAGAGCTTAAAGTTTCTGTACACATTGCCATTGATTCCTATGCAATTCAGCTCTTTTGCAGTAAACCTCAGACATATTAGTGGAGTCAGCATGTGGAATCTAGCAAGGAGTTTTTTCCTTGTGCACCGCTGCTTACTTATGCCTTTCACGTGACCTCATCATCTAATTGAGCAGGGTATCGAGAGTGCATGCCTCTATGAAAAAAGTCATCCTTGTGGAACTACGTAATAGCCTTTATTGTCTCAATATAAACAAAAATCTCATGAATACAAAGTTGTTGTGACGAATGAGTCCACAACAGAGATTTTTTTAAGAAATGATCTCCAGAATATCTGTGCTTATACAATGCACAAAAACTGTCATTGATTGGTTATGGTTATGTACCTGCAATAGTTAACCTAAAAAAGTAATGATGCATCCAAAAGGTCTCCAGCCTCCTTTAGCACACTGCTGTGTAGTGTCTTCTGCAGGAACAGCCCTACAAAAGCAGATCTACTGTTACCATACAATAAATCAAAATAGAAGTAAGCAGCTGTCTTTTTGAATGTTTTCCAATGTAGCAGTAGTAACACAATACCTGAAGAACTTTTTTTCATTAGTCTCCTCTGCTGTGGCATGCTGAAATAAGTAAAACACACATTTCAGTTTAATCTATGTGAATTACAAATCTATTACATGTGGATCCAGGGAAAATGGGGACCTCGTTCGGTTTTGCTCCAGTATTTCCATATCCTGGGAAAGCAAAATCTGCTCAAATTCCGTGTTCAGTGTAGTGCAAGAACATGCATATTTCCATGCCTAGATAGTATCCACACAACAGCCGCAAGACGCTAATGCACTTTATGATCAGTCCTATTGCACAGTTAATGGTCTCTGGAGATAAGACACGCTGCAAAGAGATGACAGATACTGGGACGGTTTATAAACATGCGAGTGGATAACGCCCCTCAATTTCTCCATCGGGGCTCGCAACAACAATCTAGCACGTTATTGCTCTTACTGTACAATGAGAGGGGTGCTTACAGTGTGTATCATAGGAGATGACACTCATAATAAGCGCCAGCACAGACAGCACTACGCTTTGTTTTTGAAGATGCACATTGAAGTTCGGCCATCCGCACGCTCTGTCGGTCCATTGGATTGGTATCTGGATTTTGTCCAGTGGCACATGTCGATGTCACTCTCTTTGACCACACTTCGATGGTGCTTTTACGTTTACCATGCAAGAGCTTGCAATAGCGCCTTCGAAAAAAAACTGCTGCATTTCGTGATCCCGGTCAAGCGTTACGCCACTTTGCTTTACTAACCGCGCATTTAAACCGATTCTGCTTAATTTTTACCAGTTAGACTTCGAATTAGTGGAACATCACCTACCACAACCACTATACGATAGTTTTTTCCGCACACGTTCACAGTTACAACGTACTTAGGCCGACGTTAAACTAGCCCCTCCCCTAGTTTAAAACACGTCCCATTCAAATACATGGGTCTTAAACCACCGGTTTAAGTAGCTTGGGTGGATGATCGAAATGGAATATTTTAAGGGAATATTCGTCCCATTGCGATAAAATCCATCTCCTGGGCGCTTCTAGCAACTATATCAATCAAAACTTACCCAAGATTTGATGAAAAATTCTTCGTGAACCGGGGATTAGGCCTACCGGCCACAACCGCTTCTGGCAGACTCTGGCGAAATGCGCATGCGCCGTGCAGGAAGCTCGCTATGTACGGTGCCATTGGCTTCACAGCAGCAGGTTGTAGGGCATGGGGTGGTGATCCAGGATTGGCGAACGAAAGTCTCACGTGATCGATTTAAACTCGACGTCACTAAACCAATGGTTTAAGTGAGTTGGTGAATACGGGTATTAGAGATTAACCCCAGCAAGACCTTCACCATCGCCTTGGTATTCTCAGGCAGAGATAAAAAGACAAGAATCGACGCGTCACCGAGATTCCAGGTCGCCGGACACACCTTGAAGGCCGCCGATGCTGACTTCACGTGGAAGTACCTGGGGGTGGAGTCCAGCTTGACCGGAAAACCAACACCACCAACACAAGAAGTCTCCGATCTGCTCTTGAGGATACAAAGGGCGCCCCTCAAGCCACAACAACGGCTCGTGATATTACGGTATCACCTCATCCCCAGGCTCTATCACTGTTGAAGACAACACAGGACAATGAGAGGTGATGAGCTATTTACTGATGGAGAGAGAAAAAGGGAATGAACAGAGAATATGAGACCGCGTGCGAGGGGACTGGGCGTCGTCGTCTTCGTCAACGCGGAGCGTGGAAATATTCAACAGGCTCCCGCCCGCGAAGAAGCATGACCCAGATGTACCATGATGCGTTGCTGTGTGTTGCGTTCACAGTGTCTAACAAGATGCGTTCCAGAGAAAGGAGTGTCCTGTAAGGTAGGCGCTTCACGGGTAGACTGACTGTGCCCAACATCAGGTGATCTCTTCTCTGTGATCAGTACTTCGTGCATGCCTGGTCCAAGAAGTCAACTGCTCGTCGTTTACCGAGAATCTATCTGCATGCCTCGACGTTCGGCGTGCGTTCTCGACGGAGTGCATGAGGCACACCATTACTTGCCGATGGAAGTGTGTGCTGTAAAAACTGTCTTCGTCCAGTGTTGATGGCTGTCTGGACGTGTGTAGCGCAGTGTAGTTTTGCAATATTTTCTCGCCCGTAACGAGACCAGTCGCTACTGAGCAGACGTTCGAAGGCGGTCGAGGTCCCATAGCTTGGCGGTCGAGGTCCCACACCAGTTTTCTTGGCGGTGTACGTGCAGCAAATACGTTTGCCGAATAAGTCATGCCAGTTGATGCTTGATGCAGATATCCTTTTCCAACGTTCTGTTGAAGTCCAAACAGTCTGTGGCTAGTGAATGCCGTCCAGCGTGCAGTCGATCGGAAGACTGGACGTTGTCTAGCCACGTCATGCGGGTTCTCTTCGCTAGTGTCTTTCGATGTTAGAATGTCGGTGTCTTTGTTCCGTGGAATGCTGAGGCATGTCGTAGCTATGGCGAGAACATCGGTGGTCGTTTGGTTCGGCAATTCCTTATACCTTGGTGGACTATTGGGTTCGAGGTTCTGCGATCCTTTGACGTCATCCGGTGGGGGGTACTGTTCGCGGTCTACTGTCTTTTCACTAGTGATGTCAGCGTTGTTGACATTCTCATCATTATCCATCGAGTCGTTTACATTTTCTTGTGATGTTTGACTTACATGCAGTGCTTCGATCTGGTCGCAGTAGGCTCTGTGGATGCTGTTCCCGGTGGAGTAGGGACGTCGTATTGTACTGGTGTCGATCGATGTGACAGCCGGATCATTCGGTGGTTTTTGCCTCTGAGTAACTTCCGCCTCTTGATGTTCGAACACTGCAGTCGGTGTGGAAATATGCTGCCGTCGCGCGGTCATTGCTGCGGAATAAGCTCTATGCGTTCTTGTAGCCGTTGCTTCTGACCTCCCGAATATCTTTGTTTGGAACGTGATAGTTTCAACTCGATGTTGGTATTCCAGCTGCTGCTCATATTCGTCTTCAAGTTCATCTTCGATAAGTAGAAGCTCGATCTGCCTGTCAACTTCGGTTAGCATTGCGTTAAGACTTGTAAGACGTTCGAGTCGCTCTTCAAATTCGTTCGGGTCCTGTTGATCGCCGTTCATGCACCGTTCGATGTCATTTAACACGGATGATACTTGTGCGCGCAGAACCTTTCTCTTGATTAGCAGTCTTGGTTTCTCCATGTCAGTGAACAGCTTCGGTCGTCTGTCGCTCAATGTACTGCGGTCTTCCTTTCCGATCCGGTCAGTTCGATGAATCCTGGTCACGGCACCATTTGTTGAAGACAACACAGGTGGTGGTGGTGATGGTGATAGGGCTTGCCGTTGTCGGCCTCACGTATGTGGGCATACGTCACGACTGACGCCCTGGGGGATATGCGTCCTGGGCCGACTTCTAAGGGAACTGTGCCGACATATGTCTGAAAGCGTCTGAGGAAAACCCAGGAAAAACCCCAGACAGCACAGCCGGCACCGGGATTCGAACCCGGGTACCTCCCAGTCTCGACGTGACATGGCCACCACGCTAACCACTGAGCCACGGGAGCTGGTGACAACACAGGACAATGAGAGGTGATGAGCTATTTACTGATGGAGAGAGAAAAAGGGAATGAACAGAGAATATGAGACCGCGTGCGAGGGGAGTGGGCGTCGTCGTCTTCGTCAACGCGGAGCGTGGAAATATTCAACAATCACCGCTTAGTGCTGGGCCACTGGACCCGTGGCCTCCACGACAGGTTGGACATCAACATCCGCGCAGCCGTTCGCCGATGGACAAAACTGCCACACGACACTCCTACTGCCTACTTCCATGCGGCGGTAGCGAGCGGCGGTTTGGGTGTCCCGTCACTACGGGCTAACATCCCGACGCTCCAACGGGCAAGGATACTGCACCTGCGGGATTCCTCCCACCCGGTAATCGAGCAAGCGCTAACCACTCCCTGCATGACCGAGGCGCTGCGGAAGGCGGAGGCTGCCGCAACGTTCGAGGGCCGGCTGTTGCGATCCTCTACAGCGGTGAAGAAATTTTGGTCCAAGAAGCTCTACTACAGCAATGATGGCAAGGCCCTGACGGATGCCCCCTTGGTCCCTGCTGCCCACGCCTGGATTGGCGAGGGTACTCGGGCAATCCAGGGAAGACAGTACATCGATGCCCTTAAGATTCGGATCAATGCGCTCCCGTGCCGCACACGCTCCGGTCGTGGCGTCGAGTCCGAAAAGAGATGTCGGGCCGGTTGCCAATCCAACGAGACCTTGGCCCACATCCTCCAGACATGCCATCGTACCCACGGAGCTCGGACTCGCCGCCACGACAACATCGTCAGGTACGTGGCGAAGCGGCTAAGAGAGGTAGGATGGGATACGACCATAGAGCCAGTCTTCAGGGTGGCAGAGGGTACCCTAAAGCCCGATATCATCGCCAAGCGTGGAGACCAGAGCGCGATCATCGATGCGCAAGTAGTGGGGACCGGCCCTTGTCACCGGCCCAGTTTCGACCGATATCAGTCACGCCAGTTTTATTGAGACTGCTGCATAGTGTTCTGGCAAAGAGGATTGCCCGAGCTTGCCATTTGAATCAGAAGCAAAGGGGGTTCGTCAGTAGTGACGGTTGCGCGGAGAACTTGGTCCTCCTGCAGGCGCTCTTAACGGAATCCAGGAGGCGTCTTTCCCCCCTGTACATGGCTACACTCAGAGGTGCGGAAATTACTTTTATTTTGTAATGCATTACCATTACTCATTACTTGTATAAAAAACTAATGCGTTACACTACTCATTACTTTTTCGATGTTAGTAATGCATTAGTAATACCATTACTTCAACGAAGTAATGGCATTACTCTGGCATTACATTTACATTTTAGGGCATAAGCCTCAAAATTGCTATGCATAAGTTTTCCTCCTTGCTCTTTTTGTTATAGGCAATAGCCACCCGAGTATCCCCCATATCGGTGCTACTAAATCCCGACAGAAGCGAGGCTGATAGGCAAAAACTATTGATAAGATTTATTGCAGCATAGTAGGAGTTAACGCTCAAAGTTGTCATCCGCTAGCCTTGCCCGCTTCGACGACAGGACATCTTTTGCCGTACTGAGCACTCGTTCAGCGGAAGCGAATGACTGAATTTCTGTGTTGTACTGCACGAACAGTCTCTTCATTTTCGGGAACCCATCTAGCGATTCTAGGCGGATGCGATCCTTATAGCTTGCACCGAACCGTAAAATGTCTCCCATCGCAACTAACTGGCTCGATATACACACTAAATTCGACCTACGAATGGGACAAGTCTTCACCTCCCGGCTCCCTGATGCCTTTTCGCTATGCCAAGCCCTAAAATTCTGTCCTTGCAGAAAAACGACCTCTGACAGCACAAGAGAAACTAGCGCGGTACCATACCAAAACAGCGAATCACTAGTGCAATTGTCACTTGTTATCCTAATAGAGTCTATGTTTCTATTTCATTAATTACTCTTTGCTCCAAATGCGTACTGGAGAAAATCGGTGATACCATCATGGACACTTGTGACACACACCGCCGACGGTTGAACTCTTGTAGAATTCCATAGGCTGGGCCCTTCTCTTTCTTTGTTGCCCTGAGGTCATTGCTAAAGGCGGGTTGAAAAACCCTGGATGGTGTTCCCAATCTTCACGTGGCGCAATGAACATTCGACAAAAGTAATGAGTAATGCCACCCTGCATTACTCAGTCGAAATGTAATGCATTACCATTACTCATTACTTGCTGGCAAAATGTAATTCATTACCATTACTCATTACTCAAAGGTAATGCATTACCGGTAATGCATTACTTTGTAATGCATTACTCCCCACCTCTGGCTACACTAGATCTGCGTAAAGCCTTTGACATGGTTTCCACCCTGCGAGCGTCAGGGCCGGGTTTCCTTCGGACTTTCGGGAGTACCTAAGTCACCTATATGAGAAGAATGAAACCATTATCTCTTCTAGAGGGGTGTCCACGACAGTAACACCGAGCCGTGGAGTAAGACAGGGTGACCCTCTGTCTCCATACATATTTAATCTGGTGGTCGACGAGTTCCTCGAGAGCCTGCCGGAGATAATAGGCTTTCAACTTGGCCAGGCTCGGGTCAACGCATTAGCATTTGCAGACGACCTCGTGCTGGTCGCTGCCACGAAGCAAGGGTTACAGCTCCTTCTTGACAGAGCAGTGGACTTCTTCGCCCCCCGGGGTCTGGAGTTCGGAATTGCCAAATGTCTAACCCTGTCCATGTTGCCGTCGGGAAGGGAAAAGAAAATGAAGATCACGAGCGACCCATTCTACATCAGCGGGGTGCCCCTCCCAGTTATGGGTGCTACGGATCAGTGGCGCTACCTGGGCCTGTCACACACAGTGGAGGGAGTGGCAGTGCAGAACTGCCAGAAGCTGAACAGTCTACTCCAGCGACTGCAGGTGGCGCCCGTGAAGCCGCAGCAGCGCCTATATATTTTAAAGACATTTTTGATGCCGAAGATCTATTACAAGCTGTCTATGGGAAGAACGTCAGTGAGCCTCATGCGACGATTGGATGCCGAGACACGCAAGGCGGTTCGGCAGTGGCTTCACTTGCCTCATGATTCCCCTTTGGGGTATTATTATGCAGCCTGTAGAGACGGGGGCCTTGGTGTCCCGTGCCTGGAGTTGTTAATTCCAAGGCTGCGCCTTTCGAGAATCCAGCGATTGGCGGACAGCAGTGAGGTGGTCTTCCGTGAGGCAGTTTGTGTCCCGGCCATTCAGGCAGACCTCACGCGAGCGCAGCGAGCGCTTAGTAGGGATGGTGACGTGCTCCACACGATCAAGCTTACTGGGCCAGGAGGCTCCATCTCTCCACGGATGGCTCCAGTCTGAGGGAGTGCAGAAAAGTTCCCTTCGTGCATTCCTGGGTTGCCGACGGCTCGCGGCTGATGACAGGAGCTGCCTTCCTTGATGCGATTAGAATAAGAATTAATGCGTTGCCTACAAGGTCAAGAGCTTCAAGGGGGCGTAGCCTGGAGAGAGCTTGTCGAGCGGGCTGTCTGCTGCCTGGGAGTCGACAGCCAGTTATCGAGACATTAACCCATGTGGTGCAGCACTGCCATCGGGGTCATGATGCCAGGGTCAAACGCCACGACGCCCTGGTTAATCTGGCGGCCAACCATCTGCAGCAACAAGGTTGGCAGGTTTTGAAAGAACCTACCATCGTGACTTCGGTGGGACGCCGGAAGCCGGATCTGGTGCTGCACAAAGGGGAGGAATCTGTCATTGTTGATGCCCAGGTGGTCTCGGGTTCAGCGCCTTTGAGGATGATGCATCAGCAGAAGATTGACTACTACTCGGCTGAAGACCTGCTGCGTTCAGTGCAAGGGGAACGCTTGTTGACACCGTGGGTGACGTCACTGACTGTATCTTACAGAGGTGTGTGGTGTAGTGAGGCTGCCAGGGACATGCTAAACTTAGGATTGACAAAAAGTGAGTTAAAACTCTTGTGTGTGCGTGCGATTGGGGGGGACGTCGACCGTGTGGAGGGTGTTTAACCGGGCAACTCATTATGCCGAAGGCCGCCCCAGCTTGGGGTCTTAGGCGGACGGTTATTTGTAAATGTTAGGTTTCGTTTTGGATTCATTGATGTACAGTGCTGGTCGTTGGTTGCCTCCTACCAAGTGGAGAAATTCTCAATAAACAATAATAGCTAAATGCCACAGAGGACGACCAAGTATAATACCCACCATGTGTTTGAAATACAATCCATTCAAAGACGAGTGATAGGCGGAAGTAAGGATAATCTGCTTTCGGTAGCTAAATGCCACAGAGGACGACCAAATATAATACCCACCATGTGTTTGACATACAATCCATTCAAAGACGAGTGATAGGCGGAAGTAAGAATAATCTGCTTTAGGTAGCTAAATGCCACAAAGGACGACCAAGTATAATACCCACCATGTGTTTGAAATACAATCCATTCAAAGACGAGTGATAGGCGGAAGTAAGAATAATCTGCTTTAGCAGGCAGAAGAAAATCCGGGCCCTGCCGACGTCCTTTCATCTGGGCGGACAGGTCATCCCTTCCATGGACTGGGACGGATCGTGGCGGCACCTTGGGATCGACTTCGGGACGAGTGGAGTGGAGGTACCCTCTGACTGCGGACTGCCTGGCATGCTCTGCCGGCTTACAAAAGCTCCTTTGAAGCCGCAGCAGAGAATCTTCATCCTGAAAAGGCATCTTCTGCCCCGCCTCCACCACCCGCTGATCTTTGGAAGACTTTCTCGGGGCCTTCTGCGTAACCTGGACTCCTGGCTCCGGCTTCCACATGATGTGCCTCTTGGGTTCTTCTATGCGGCGACTACGGACGGCGGTCTGGGCATCCCCTCGCTTGAGCACGCTATCCCTCGAGTTAAGTTCCTACGTCTGGATAGGATGCGAGCGTCGGAAGTTTTAGCCAGCAGCGAGTTGTCCCGCACGCCCTCCCAGGTAAAGGAGATGCGCAACGTCCGACGAATGCTGGTCCACAACGGGAGAACCTTATAGTCGGCGGCGGACTCTAGGGGCTTCTGGGCGGATGCCTTCTACACCTACTGCGATGGCGAGGCCCTCAAGGCGGCGTCCGCAGTGCCGGCGGCGCACTCCTGGGTGGATGATGGCTCCCGCCTTATGAGAGGATCGGCTTACGTGGACGCCGTGCGGATCAGGATTAATGCTCTACCCACCCGGTCACGATGCTCTAGGGGGCAGCACCTAGAACGAGACTGCAGAGCCGGCTGTCTTCTCCCTGGTTCCCGATCTCCTGCCCTGGAATCCCTGGCGCATGTCCTGCAAAGATGCCACCGCACCCACGGCTTGCGGGTGAACAGGCATGACAACATCTTGGCCTACATCTGCAGCCGTCTACGCCAGTGTGGGTGGGATGCCATCAGGGAACCCGTCATCCGAACAGTGGAGGGCAACCGGAAGCCAGACATCGTGGCCAACAGGGGGGAGCAGTCCATCATCCTCGACGTCCAGGTGGTGGGTGGAGCCAGGGACTTAGGACGGGCCCATCACGACAAGACCGCCTACTACCACAAGCCGGAGGTCTTGGCCTACGCGCAGGGATCAAGGTCGGAGCCGCCCTTGCTCTGCTCAGCCACCGTTAACTATAGGGGAGTCTGGAGCCGTCCATCTGCAGAGGGCCTACTACATCTCGGACTTAACAAAAGAGACCTCGTCATCATTGCCGTGAGGGCCCTTGAGGGATCGGCCAGGACTTGGCGCGCATTTAATACGAGCACTGAACCGCGCCTTGTGGGTCTTACGCTGCTGGCTATTTGTGACTGTTAGGCTTTTTGCTTTGTAGTTGTGGCGTTAGCGTTCTTAGTTGTTGGGTGACACCGTGCCCTTCGCGGTGCAATAAATCAATCAATACCTAAATGCCACAGAGGACGACCAAATATAATACCCACCATGTGTTTAAAATACAATCCATTCAAAGACGAGTGATAGGCGGAAGTAAGAATAATCTGCTTTAGGTAGCTAAATGCCACAAAGGACGACCAAGTATGTGCAGCAGCACAAGAGGCGGGCCTATCTCCCGACTTCATCGCTTACATAAAGGTCCTGTATGGGGATGCTCCAACACTTCTGCGAATAGGAACATCTACAAGACATGTCCACCCTACGACCGGGGTGAGACAGGGCGACCCCCTGTCGCCAATCCTATTCAACTTGGTGCTGGATGGATTCCTGAGGAAGGGCGGCGGGGGCACCGGATTCAACATCGGAGGGGCCACCTTGGACACCATGGCGTTCGCCGACGATCTTGTCCTGGCGGCGTCGTCTCCGGTCGGTCTAGAACATCGACTGTCCGAGGCTTCCACTTACTTGGCGGCTAGGGGCCGGGATGTCAACCCTACGAAGACTTTCACCATCTCCATGGTCTACTCCGGGCGTGAGAAGAAAACGAAGGTCGACGCGTCGGCCAAGTTCCATGTGGCCGGACATATGGTGCCGGCGGCCGGCGCCGACTTCGTTTGGAGATATCTCGGAGTGGAGTTTACCTTGACGGGCAGACCACCGCCACCAACCAAAGATGTCTCGGAGCTCCTCCAGAAGGTCCAAAAGGCACCCCTCAAGCCTCAACAACGACTCGTCATCCTTCGCTACTATCTGATCCCCAGACTCTACCACCGTCTGGTGCTGGGCCACTGGACCAGAGAGCTCCTGGATCGCCTGGACATCAACATCAGGGTCGCCGTTCGCCGCTGGACTAAGCTGCCGCATGACACTCCTACTGCTTATTTTCATGCGCCAGTGGCCTATGGCGGCCTGGGGATTCCCTCCCTAAGAACGGCTATCCCAACTCTCCAGCGAGCAAGGATCATCTCTCTGCGTGAATCATCCCATCCAGTTGTCCGGCAGGCGATGACTACCACCTGCATGACGGAGGCGTTGAGGAGGGCCGAGGCTGCTTCAACTTACGAGGGGAGACTGCTTCGCTCATCAGCAGCCGTCAAGAAGTTCTGGAGCAGAAGACTCTATCTCTCCAACGACGGGAAGGCTTTAGCGGACGCCTCCCTGGTTCCTGCCGCCCATGCCTGGATTGGGGAGGGCACAAGAGTTATACAGGGACGTCAGTTCATCGACGCCCTCAAGATCCGGGTGAATGCCCTCCCCTGCCGTACCAGATCCGGACGTGGCGTCGTGTCCGAAAGGAGATGCAGGGCAGGATGCCAATCGGACGAGACCCTCGCTCACATCCTGCAGACGTGTGACCGTACCCACGGTGCTCGGACACGGCGCCATGACAACGCTGTTAAGTACGTCGCAAAGAGGCTGGGCGAGGTTGGTTGGCAGACCACCTTGGAGCCAATCTTCAGGGTGCCAGAGGGTTCCCTCAAGCCCTGACCTGGTGGCGAAGCGGGGCGACCAGACCATGATCTTGGACGCCCAGGTGGTCGGAACGGGCATTGCCCTCTAATTAGCGCACGGACATAAAGTGTTAAAGTACGGCCGTCCAGACATATGTGATGCACTGCGTGGCGCGGGTACTGACCCTCTCGTATCCAGTGTGACTTTATCGTTCAGAGGTGTTTGGGCCCGCGCAAGTGCCGACATCCTCCTCGACATGGGACTGAACAAAAAAGACATTGCTATGATAACTATTATTACGTTGCAAGGGAGTGTGCGGTCTTATAAAATCTTCGGGCAGATGATCACGGTGGACCCCCGCCGGTGATGTAGGTGCGGGCCCCCGCGGCACGCAGTTTCCTGCCCCTATGTCATTTATTTTTTGTATATATAAAAAAAAGCTAAATGCCACAAACGACGACCAAGTATAATACCCACCATGTGTTTGAAATACAATCCATTCCAAGTCGAGTGATAGGCGGAAGTAAGAATACTCTGCTTTCCTGCTTCCATTGATGGTCTGCTGAAAACGTTGCCTGCTCATATCGGGGCGAGACTGGGCCCCACCACAATTAACGCCGTTGCATTTGCGGACGACTTGATACTGACCGCATCTACTCCAGCTGGCCTACAGGAATTATTGGACAAGGCAGATGCTTATTTCCAGCCTCGTGGTTTGGCATTTCACCCATCAAAAAGTGTCACTTTATCAATTGCGGCGTCAGGGCATGACAAAAAGACAAAAGTTATCCCGCTGGACTTCAGGGTCGCCGATGACGTAATCCCAGCTCTGAAGACAAATGATGTATGGCGTTATCTAGGCATCCCCTTCACTCCTGAAGGGAGGGGCCGTCCGCTGGTGCTAAAGGAACTTCGAGACAACATAGAGAAAATTTCTAAGGCCCCGTTGAAACCTCAACAGCGACTGATATTGTTGAAGTCTGTGGTGCTGGCTCGGGTGCAGCATCGTTTAGTATTGGGGAAGGTCACCCTACGACTGCTAAAGGACGCGGATGCCATTCTGCGGGGGGCCTTGCGCCGCTGGCTCCATCTCCCACTAGACTGTCCAATATCATTTTACTATGCCTCCACACGTGATGGGGGTTTGGGAATGCCATCATTGCGTACTTCTATACCGAGACTGCGATTTCAACGATTGTCAAGAATGGTATCGTCAACTTCTCCTGCATGCGTCGCAGCCACTGAAACTCCTGGATACCACGCAGACCTGGAATGGGCAAGGAATGCATCAACTATTGACGGGGTCTTGATCTCCACCTCCCAGGACGACTGGGCCCACTGGGCAAGAATCCTTTACTCCACCCTGGATGGCGCTGGTTTGCGGGAATGTGGTGGTGTCCCGTGGGCCCACTCGTGGATGGCCAGAGGGACGGGCTTCTTTACGGGCCGCGACTTTGTGGATGTCGTGAAAGTTAGAATTAATGCTCTACCCACAGCTGCCCGAAGGTCAAGAGGGCGCCCGTTAGAGGCAAAGACCTGTGCTATCGGATGCCGAGCAGTGGAAACATTAACCCATGTCGTTCAACGCTACGGCACTACTAGTGGGATGAGAACGCGACGTCATGATAAGATCGCCATCTTCGTCGCAGCTTGCCTTAGACAGAAAGGCTGGTTCGTACAGAGGGAGAAGATCCTGCGGACGTCAAAAGGGCTGGCTAAACCAGACATCGTCGCCATAAAAGATGATGCAATTGTAGTCGTAGACGCCCAAGTCGTGGGACGTGGCTGTTCCTTAGATGGGGAACATCGACGGAAATCCCAGAAATATGACACACCGGAGATCCGTGAGATCCTTCGAGCTGGTTCGGCAAGGAGGGTGGCCTTTACATCAGTCACCCTTAACTATCGTGGTGACTGGTCGAGAGATTCCGCTGAAGACCTCTACAACCTTGGGCTGTCCATGAAAGACATCGCTACAACTTCGGTGAAGGCGCTTCAAGGCACGCTTCTGGCATGGAGATGGTCGCGACGGGCTACATGGCACTCTGAAGCATGAACTTCATCAACCAGCCAGCACAAGCAGATCCAGAGAATATCCCGGCGGCCCTCAAGTTCAGCTACTCCGTCACGAAGCTTATCAAGATGAAGCAAGCTAGCAAGAGAAGGAAGCTATCAGGATGAAGCAAACATCAAGGTGCAAGACGAAGCTGCCTGAATATTCGGAAAGGTTTTTCTAGCCTCGGGTTGTCGCGGACCATTAGCTAAAAATGTATAAGTAGTTACCAGTGTAACCAAACAGCTAGAGTTGTATCCCAGGGCTCCCAGATGTAACGCGACTCCTCCGTGAGTGGATGAATTTTGTTATTGGTTATCAATAAACAATTTCACTAGCTAAATGCCACAAACAACGACCAAGTATAATACCCACCATGTGTTTGAAATATAATCCATTCGAAGTCGAGTGATAGGCGGAAGTAAGAATACTCTGCTTTCTTAAGAATGCTTTTTGGGCTGGGGGCGAGTGGCTTCCCCCTGTTATCCAGCAACATGGAGGCCCGGCAGAGGGAGGTGACGACCTCTGCCTCATAGCCGGGAATGAGTGGCTTCACCCTGTTATCCAGCGACTAGGAGGCTGGTGTGGAGGAATAAGGAAGGGCCCGGAGGTACCTGTCGGCCTTAGCGGGATCGTGTTGCGGCGATCTGTTACCCAGTGAATTGGGCGCTGCCGGCTCGTGCTGACGGTTGCGGTTATACGATCTCCTTGCTGCAAGCCGTGTGATGCGCAATACATAGCCTCTCACACGGAAATGGTCAACTCCACCTTCTCGTGGTGCTACCTGTTACCCCTGGTACCGCCTCGGCGGGGCAGGGAACTGACGGAGCTCTGGCCTACCACCTGCCACGATGGGGCTGCCAACCCTGTCGTGGCGAAAATTTGCTGGGCACGAGTACGCAACCAAGTCAAGAAGAAAGCCGGCGCCGAGGGGCGTCGGCTCTCAGCACGAACCCACGCCAGCGTACCCCATCAGAGCCTGACCGACACCCGACAAGGCAAAACTGTTGTTCCTGTGGCGCATCCTTTACTACGTTGAAAGGACTTCGAATCCACGCTTCTCTTAAAAGACATCAGCTACCAGATCCTCAAGTATCAAGTGCTGTAGCTGTTACTCCACAACCATCAACAGCCTCAGCAGTGACGAGCGCAGGACTGAATGGAATCCAGGCACAACCTATTCGATCCGAGTTACCATCCCTAGGTGTTACAACTGGAGCCCAGAGGACATGTGACCCTACTACATCAGTTCCTAGGCAAGATAATCTAATATCGCAAGCTTCCGCACAGGACGACCTGATGTCGCAAGTTTCTTCTCAAGCTTCTGCCCAGTCTCAAGCTGCTGCCCTTCCATTTAGATGCCCGGAATGCGGATCTGTGTTCGGCTCGAAGATTGGACTCGGTTTACATCGCAGGGCGAGGCATCCCGTACAGTATTACAGCGACATAACCACTGAGCGGGTTAAGGCGAGATCGTCTCCGGAGGAGGAGTATATTTTAGCCTCTACCGGAGTTCGGTTATTGAGAATCGAAGAACCACCGCGGTTCATAAATCAAGCTCTTGCCGAGTTGCTATCAGACCGCTCGGTGGAGGCAATCAAGTGCCACCGGAAACGTGCTACGTATCGTGAGTTAGTGAAATCACTACTGTCTCGCCAGGATCCTGCTCCCGATCGGATGACAGCGCCCCCTGCAGTCCAGCTACCTGCCGAACAGTTGGACCCGATGGAAGATTCTGACCCTTGCCCGGGATGAAGAGAGAGAGGAGAGGAGGCAGGAAGATAACAGCCAGATCCATAACATCCAGGATCCCCCTATGAACGAGAATCCGGGAATGGAGGTTCGTGGCCCCTCCGCAACCAAGAAAGAAGCCATCAAGAGAGAGTTGACGAAACTGACGAGTAAGGCTCCACCAGACTCGCATCAAGGACGACGTTTAAATGACATCGCGAAGACTGCGCTATGTGGCCATGACGCGGAGGCTCCCTTAAATGATTACATCAGGGACGTCTTCTACCGGGACGTGACACAACACACGAACGAGAGACGAGCGAGGCCTGTAGCGCAGAGGCCGAGTGTGCCACGAAGCAAGAGGAGACTGAAACGACAAGAATACGCACGAATACAAGAAATGTTCAGGAAGAAGCAGCCGGATTGTGCCCGTCTCGTCGTCGATGGTTACGCGAAAGCTGCAGTCGGGGACGAGCGGGCATTCCTGGAAGTCTGGTCCACAGTGATGACCTCCCCGCCAACAGGATCTTTGGAGAGGACACCAGTACCCCACCAGCGAGCAGTGGAGCCGTTTTATCTTATTGCTGGACAAGATATTAAGCGGAACTTCCCATCGGTGTCGTCGGCAGCAGGTCCAGATGGATTAACCGCCAGAGCTTTAAAGGCAGTTCCTGTAGTACTTCTGAGGGTCCTGCTGAACCTGATAATATTGCAGGGCCGAGTACCTGCGTCACTCAGAAGTGCCAGAACGGTGTTTGTGCCCAAGAAACCTTGGCACACATTCTGCAAGTGTGTCACAGGACCCACGGGGCCAGAGTCCGGAGACACAATAACATCGCCAAGTATACGGCCAGACGTCTCTTGGATCTTCGCTACTCAGTGGTAGAGGAGCCAAGGATTAACGTCCCGGAAGGAATTTTAAAACCTGACATCATCGCTAGGAAAGGCGACAACACCTTCATCTTAGACGGGCACTTCACTTAGACTTCATCTTGTGGGCACTGGGATCTCCGTAGGCCTGGCACATGAACACAAAGTGTTAAAGTACAATAGACCTGATGTGATTGCTCAGGCCTCGCAGGTCTCGCCGGAAAACACCATCGTCAGTAGTATCACCCTTTCCTTCCGGGGAGTTTGGGCTTATGAAAGTGTGCAGGATCTCTTCAAGCTTGGCCTGACCAAGAGAGACATTAACATGATGAGTGTCATCGCCATGCAAGGCAGCATATTCGCCTACCGGGTATTCGGCCGAATGACGTCCGCAGCTAATAACTGACGGCTGAAGAAGGTTTTGTGGATCGCTGGGCGTGGTGTATTTGGGGTTTTGGGGGTTTTGGGTATCTCTTCCCATGTAAGAGAGAATTATTAGAGAAAAAAAAAAGCTAAATGCCACGAAGGACGACCAAGTATAATACCCACCATGTGTTTGAAATACAATCCATTCGAAGTCGAGTGATAGGCGGAAGTAAGAATACTCTGCTTTCAGGGGGAGGAAAATCCTTACCGGTACCTCCACGTGGTCTCCCCTGGGCCCTGCTTCGAGGTGATTTCTCTTTGGTTGATCGAGCAGGTGGCTAAATCCGGTCTAAGGTGAAGAAGGTGGTGAAGTTTCCGGCGCTGTGTTCCCTGCTAGTCAGCGCCCCTGCTACTGGCTCGTTGTGTAAAGCTGTTTTTGCGCCTTGCCGCCGCTGCGATTGAGGTCCAGTAGCCCAGCAGTGTTCACCGGTCAAGATGGTCTCCTGCTCCTGTGGGAGATCCTTCAGGACTGTGCGTGGCCTCCGTCAGCATCAGCGTTTGGCCCACGATGGTCTCGTGGCGCCTGTTCCTGTTCGTGTCGCTGGAGACATTTCTGTTCCTGCTTCTGTTACTGTTACTGTTCCTGCAGCGGATCCTGTTCCTGTTTCTTCTGCCGCTGATCCTGGAGGGCATGACGGCCAAGCTGCCACTTCTGCTCCCGAGGATGCCCGTTCCGCTACCAGCCCAAGTCAGGTTGGATCACAAGTTTCTGGCGCTGTCATTACCTGCCGTCTCTGTGGTCGGCAGTTCCGATCAATCCCCGGCTTGCGGGCACATCATAACTGGCGTCATCCTGGCGACGACTTTGTGATACCTGCATCTTCTCCGGGTGGTGTCGCTGAGGTCCCGGTGCGGCCTAATCCCCCCGCCGGCGACGGTGCCCACATGTGCCAGATGGAGGGCTGTCTCCGAGCCTTCACCACTGCCAATGGTTTGGGCCTTCACATGCGCCGTGCCCATCCCCGGGAGGCGGATGCTGCTGTGAACGAGGACCGAGCCCGGCCACGGTGGAGTGAAGAGGAGAGGCAGATGCTAGCGTTCAAGGAGGCGGAGTTTATGCTAGGAGGTGGTGTGCGGTTTATGAACGTAGCCCTGGTCCGGGCGTTTCCGGAGAGAACCCTTGAGGGTATCAAGGGGATCCGCCGCACCTCCGACCACAAGGATCGTGTGCGGGCTGCCACTCAGCATCTCCGTCTACGAGCCAACCGCCCCCTGCCTTCCTCGACTCCTCCATCTTCACCACCCGCGTCTTCAGCCCCTTCTGGTGGTTCTTTGGGCCCCGACCGCCTCAGTCCTGGTGTGCCTGGGGGCGGGTCCCTCGTCGTCAACACGGAGACGGACGCGCCCGAGCCTGCCCGACCGGTTGACTCGACCGTGTCGCCTGATGCCCTTCCCTGCGCCCAAGCTGACCGAAATGCTCAGTTTAGTCCTGACCCGTTGCCGTTGTACCAAGTGCCGGTGCCACCGGCTGAGAAGATCAAGGAATATCTTCTTGTGACCCTGGAGGACCTGGAGAGGGGGCCTCGTCAGGCGGCGCTTATGCGTCTCACCAGAGCTGCTATTGCCGGGACCGACTTCACCACGCAACTGGCCCTGTTTCTGGACGACCTTCTTCCCCCTCAGCAGATTCGACCTACGGGGCCTGCGAGACCAGCTCCTGCTCAGTCATCCTCCCGTCGCCATCGACGCCGGGCCGAGTATGCCAAATGCAGGGACCTCTACAAGAAGTCCAGGTCGAGTTGCGCGCGTATGATCCTGGATGGCCCGGCAGCCTCGTTCCCTGGCGACCCGGTGGAATTTCTGGACTTCTGGTCTGCCGTCATCGCCCCTGGTGTCCCCGATTGGCAGCAGCCTCCTGAGCGTGGTTGCCGCGATCCCGTTCCTGAGCTGGTGGTACCGGTCACCCCGGAGGAAGTTTTAGCAGCCCTACCAGCGCAAGACACGGCCGCTGGTCCCGACGGGGTTTCCTGTCTCGGCCTGAGGTCGGTGCCTGCTTCCATCTTGGCGATCGTGTGCAATCTTCTGCTTTTGGTGAACCAACTTCCGGCTCGTCTCCGTGAGTCGAGGACAGCCTTCATCCCGAAGGTTGCAGCTCCTACCCTCCCCGGCGAATTCAGACCCATTGCCATTTCGTCGGTGCTGCTACGGCACCTCCATCGGGTTCTGGCCACCCGTCTTCGCAGCGAGTGCCCCTTCTCGGAACAACAGCGGGCGTTTATCGCAGCTGACGGCTGCGCTGAGAGTATTGTTGCATAACTTAAAGGAGGACGATGGGCGAGCCAGGAGCCGCGCGCTAATCGCAATCGCATGCACCTAGTCGCCCATCGTCCTCCTTTAAGTTATGCAACATCCTGGGGGAATTGCTCGGCTGCAAACTGCTGCAGTGTGGGCGTCTGGCCTGGCGGGCAGAAGGCAAATTCGCATCCTCCTCGACACCGGAAGCCAGCAGACGTTCATTCGACGTGACCTTTTGCAGCAGCTGAGGTGCGAGGTCGAGGGTGAAGAGAGTTTGTCTGTATTCTCATTTGCGGCGACGCATCCCAAGCATTACCGCTGCGAGCAGGTCACGGTGCGCCTCGAATCCCTCTTCGAAAGCGACTCCGTTGTCGACTTAACGGCTCTTGGCGTCGACGACCTTTGCCACGTCGTTGTTCCTCCATTGGGCATCAAGACAATCAGGGTGATGCAAGAGCGCGGCTTGCCATTTGCCGAAACATGTCACACCGCAGAGATTGGAGTGTTGGTGGGAGCAGACTACTATTGGAAGGTAGTCACCGGTAATGTTGAACGCCTCGCTACCGACCTCATAGCCGTTGAAACCATCTTCGGATGGATTGTACAGAACGTCGGGGGTCCCGTCCGTGGGACGATATCATCGTTGGTGTCAGTCTTCTTCCTCGCACACGAAGATCAGGAGTATTGAGAGTACTTCGAGAGTATTGACCCGTCAGAGATGTGGCGTCTGGACGCCCTCGGTATTGCCGACCACGTTGCCAGCGACGACGACTCCGTCGCCTCACTTTGCTTCTCAAGTCAAGTAGAAAAGCGTAATGGCCGCTATGTGGTTCCACTTATGGTTAAGGGCTCTGGACTTCCAGCCGAAGCAAACAACCGGGTAACGGCGGCGCAGCGGCTGGTCGCGCAGTTGCGGCGTTTTCGTACTTCCCCGCAGCTACTTCTCAATTACGATTCCGTCATTCGGGAATACTTTGACGAGGGTCCGAACGGGTTGCCGAACGGGTTGCCGAACGGGTTGCTGATGTTTCGAACCAAACCGACAACGTGTACTACATGCCCCATCACGCCGTGATCCGGAAAGACGCCTTAACGACGAAGCTCGGCGTCGTCTTCGATGCCTCGTCTCACTGCCCCGGCCAACAGTCTCTAAACAGTCTCCTCAGGCTCCCAGCCCTTTCTTGCTGGCGGCAACGTTACAGCATCATCTCGCTTCCGTGGCCTCTCGATACCCGATGACTGTTCCACGGCTTTGTACAGGGTTCTACGTCGACGATTTGGTTGTGGGATGCACGTCAGAACCCGACGCCCTTCAAGTGTATGGCGACACCATTGACATACTCCAGGAAGCCGGTATGGATATACGGAAATGGACTTCAAATTCATCCGCACTTCGCGAGCGGTTTCTGTCGGACGAGGTTTCCTACGACAACGCATCCGATGGCAACGCAACGATCAAGTTGCTGGGCTTGTTGTGGGACCGGGACACAGATAGTCTCACCTTTTCGGTCAAACGAGCACTCACGTTGTCTGCGTCCCATCCTCCTACGAAACGTACGGTGCTCAAGACATTCTCCCTCATCTATGACCCGCTCGGCTATCTCGCACCCTTCATCGTAACCGTCAAGCTCCTGTTTCAAAATTTATGGCGCAAGTCGTTGCCATGGGACGCTGAGTTTGCAACGGAAGATCTTGTGGTCTGGGAGAAATGGAAGGCTGAACTGTCAGGCATCGATGCGTTGCACCTGTCGCGTAGCGTCTTTCCGCAGAGCAAGGCCCTGCTTGATGTGCATTGCTTCGCCGACGCTAGTCCCAAGGCCTACGGCACAACAGTATACGTTCGCAGCCGCCCCAATAACGGCACGACTTCTACGCGGTTGCTTTTAGCGAGAGCCCGTCTAGCTCCATTGAAAGAACTCTCGTTGCCGCGTCTCGAACTGCTGGCATGCCTGCTGTCCACGCGTCTTTATCGCCATATCTCGACGGTAGAAGCCTTAAAGGTTGCCCCCATTCACTTCTGGACGGATTCAAGCATCGCGCTCCAATGGATTCAGTGCGACACGAACACTCGCCCCTCCTTTGTCAAGTCGATGGTGGCAAAAATGTCTTCACGACCGGAACAATGGCGGCACTGCAACGGACGCGACAACCCCGCAGACCTAGTGACCCGCGGCATCTCCGCCAGGTGCCTACAGAACAGCCCGCTGTGGTGGAGTGGTCCTCCCTGGCTGTCCGCGGGCGATATCGGCCCTCCTACAATTCCAGACCCAAATGTCAACGACACCTGCACGACGGTGAGCGCTGCACCGGAAGCTCCCGATACCGAAGTGGTCGTTCATCCAGTGTCGGCCACGCAGAACTGGATGGACCTCTCAGCTTGGTACGCTCCCTCATCTTTTCCGACAACGCTCGCACCTTTCGCAAATGCTCGTCCCTCCTCTCCCTGGTTAGCGCAAGAGATGTACTAGACTTTGCAACCCAGCATCGCATCGCCTGGCGATTCATTGTTGAGCGAGCTCCTTGGTGGGGAGGCTGGTGGGAACGGCTCATACGAACTGTAAAGGAAGCCCTAAGACGCTGCCTTGGGAGAAAGCGCCTCACCTTTGAGCAGTTAACTACGACACTCTGTGAAGTAGAAGCCATCGTCAACTCCCGCCCACTCACGCATATTGGAGCTGATCCCGGGGAGCTTGAGCCACTTACCCCATCCCACTTTCTGTTAGGGAAACGAGCAGTGGCTTTGCCTGATGAATTCGCTGCCGATGCATCACGCCAGAACGACCTGCGGCTCAGTTTTCGTGTCATTCATCAGGCAAGGAAGCAGTTCTGGAAGCGCTGGACGCGCGAATACCTCCTTCAGCTGCGGTCAGCGCACGCAACCTCCTCACCAGCAGTGTCCGGGACGCAACTGAGGGAAGGCGACGTCGTGCAAGTGCAAGAAGACCATCTCCGTCCATCATTTTGGAAGTTGGCTCGCGTGTCAAGCGTCATACGAGGGCGAGACGGCGTCGTACGGGCGTGCTCGCTGCGCCTGGCCAACGGGTCATCAATCGTCCGACCCGTCCAAAGGCTTTGTCGCCTCGAAGTTGACGCGCCCCAAGTCCCGGCGCGGGATGATGTTGCATAACTTAAAGGAGGACGATGGGCAACTAGGTGCATGCGATTGCGATTAGCGCGCGGCTCCTGGCTCGGGTTGGGATTCGGGGCACTTCTTGATTAAAGCTTGTTGGTGTTGGTCACCTGGAGCTTCGGTCGGTCTGACTCATTACGTAATAAGTATCGTTATGATGGAGACGATCATCAAGGAGACCCGACGTCGATGCAAACTACTCTACATGGCCACACTTGACCTCAAGAAGGCCTTTGACACGGTGTCCTTCGGCGCAGTTATGGCGGCAGCTCGCCGGAGTGGTGTCCCGAACTTTTTGCTGGAGCACATTCGGAGGGTCTACGCTACCTCTACTGTGTCAATCAGCATCGGCGGCTTCTCTCGGAAGATCCCCTCAACACGGGGTGTCCGGCAAGGGGACCCCTTGAGTCCCGCCTTATTTAACTTCGTCCTGGACGGCCTGCTCTCGTCGCTGCCAGTTCACATTGGTGTAGCCGTCGGCTCCGCCACTGTGAATGCCGTTGCTTTCGCCGACGATCTGGTCCTGCTGGCTTCGACACCTGCGGGCCTCCAACACCTACTAAACCTGGCCATCGACTTCCTGGGTCCTCGGGGACTCGCCTTTAATGTGACCAAATGCAGGACTTTGTCTATCCTCGCGGCCGGGAAACAGAAGAAAACTGTGGTGCGCCCCTCCACCTTCTACTTCTCAGGGGACCCATTACCTGCCTCCACTTCTGCTGCTGAGTGGGTGTACTTGGGCGTCGCTTTCAGCTCTTTCGGTCTCCGACCGCCGCCTCCTGCAAGACGAGGTCCGGTTATACTTGAGTAAGCTTCGGAGCGCACCGCCTAAGCCGCAACAACGGCTCGGCATCCTGCGGAGCCATGTACTGCCACGGCTCCTTCATCGATTGGTCCTGGGGGGAGCGCGTCTTCCGCTACTCCGGGAGCTGGACACTTTGGTCAGAGCTGCGGTCCGATGCTGGCTGCGACTTCCCCTGGACGTCCCAGTGGCATTCTTTCATGCCTCCCACCGGGACGGCGGACTTGGAGTTCCCGCCCTATCTACGCAGATCCCTAGACTTCGCCTTGCCCGGCTACAGCGTATGTCTGTGTCTCCTTGGGCGGCCGCCAGAGAGGCGTGCTCTCTACCACCTATTCGGAACGAGCTGGCCTGGGCCCGCCGAGCCTCAACACTGAACGAGACCCTCCTAGCTACCGCGCAGCAAGTCCGGACCTATTGGGCCCGGTCACTCTACGCCTCCATCGACGGGCAAGGGCTTCGCGACGCACCTGCGGTTCATTCCACACACTCCTGGGTGTCTGATGGAACGACTCTGATGACCGGCCGCGACTACATTGACTCTATCAAGGTCCGGATCAATGCCGTTCCCACGAGAGCCCGGATGTCCAGGGGCCGCCCGGACCAGGATCACCAGTGCCGTCTCGGATGCAGGGCATCAGAGACTCTCCCCCATGCTGTCCGACACTGCCCGACTACCAACGCCGCCAGACATAGGAGACACGACAACGTAGCGAAGCATCTGTCCACTGCGTGCCAAGGGGTGGCATGTACAGAGAGAGCGACATCTTCACACCTCCGACGGTCTCCGGAAACCGGACATCGTGATCTCTCGTCCGGGAGCCATCTGGGTCATCGATGTCCAGGTGGTGGGTTGCGGACGTAGCCTCAATTCCCTGCACCGGTCCAAGGCCGCCGTCTACGATTCCCCGGAAATTGCCGAACTTCTTCGAGCTTCGGCCGAGCCCTGGACACCGGTGATGTTTACATCCGCAACCCTCAATTTCCGGGGCGTCTGGGCCTCGGAGTCACTGGTGGCCCTCAAGCATCTGGGCCTCGGTCTTCGGCACATGAAGTTGGCCTCTGTGAAGACCATCGAAGGGACGGTCTACGCATGGCGCGCCTTCAAAAGCGCGACTACAAGTGCGGCCGCGACCACGCGCCAAGCTAATGTATTGTGTCCTGCATGACTGCGGACTCGGTGGATGCCTGTAATGGTGACTCCCTGCCATCTCAGGGAGGAATGTGTGTATCCCCCCGTTTTTTTCGGGTGAATAAACGTTCTCAATAGCTTAATGCCACATACGACGACCAAGTATAATACCCACCATGTGTTTGAAATACAATCCATTCGAAGTCGCGTGATAGGCGGAAGTAAGAATACTCTGCTTTCACAGGAGACCTTGTCACACATGTTGCAGTCATGCCACCGCACGCATGGCGCACGAACGAGACGCCATGACAATATCGTCAGGTTCGTCAACAAACGACTCATCGAGGCGGGGTGGACGACAGAGGTGGAGCCTTCCTACAGAGTCCCCGAGGGTACCCTCAAACCCGATCTAGTAGCGAAGAGGAACGGCCAGGTCGTGGTGTTGGACGCACAGGTCGTCGGCACGGGCATTGCGCTGGAGTTAGCCCACGCCCACAAGGTCCTCAAGTATGATCGCCCGGAGATAACCGAACCAGCGAGGGGCGATTCGCCGGACGAGGCCCTTGTGGGCAGCATCACTCTCTCCTTCCGCGGAGTTTGGGCTAAAGCAAGTGCCGACCAGCTCTTGGATATGGGCCTAACCAAGCGGGACATCGTGACGATCACCGTCATCGCACTACAAGGAGGGGTCCGCTGCTACAAGATCTTCGGAAAAATGACGACGATGGTTCGTAGCCATCGGTGAAGCGGGCCCCGGACCTGGGGGGGATGCAGTTTTTGGGGGCTGTACTTTTAGTACAGTCTCTGTTTTGGGTATTGCTCCCCTTTGAGCAAGAATTAATTAAAAAAATAGCTAAATGCCACATACGACGACCAAGTATAATACCCACCATGTGTTTGAAATACAATCCATTCGAAGTCGAGTGATAGGCGGAAGTAAGAATACTCTGCTTTCGGGGGGCGAAATCCAACCTGCGACCTCCACGTGGTGCCCCCTGGACCTTGGCGAAGCGCGCGTTGCGAGCAGTGTCAAGAGACTAACGCAGGCTCTGGTGCTAGGAGGAGAGAGAAGTTGTTGACGCCACCGTGCAGTGTGCGTGATTATACTGTTGGCACGTTTTCTACATTAACTTATTAATCCCGCTGCCGCGGCAAGCGGGTGCCCAACAGTTTTGGGGCCCCTTGAGGAATGCAGCCTGAATTGGACCACATTTGTCCCACCTGTGCCCGGTCTTTTCGAACTGGTCGAGGGCTGGCACAACACCAGCGATTGTCTCATCGAGATGCTCCGGTGGCGGTCCCTGTTGGAGCTTTATGGGAGTGTCCCTTGTGAGGGCGTCAGTTCACTGCAAGACATGGCTTATCAACTCATCAACGCTGGACACATCCGACTGCATCGCCTCCCGAGGCTCGTAGGAATAATGATGAGCGACCACAGCAGCCGCAACAATTGCAAGAAGATGCATTTCATTGTCCGGTGCCCGACTGCTTAAGGGCCTTTCGAACTCGGATCGGGTTAGGTCAGCATTTACGGAGGGCTCACCCGACTGATGCTGACGACAATATCAATGTGGACCGTCAACGGCCGAGATGGTCGGAAGAGGAGAAAGAACGACTTGCCCATAGAGAGGCGGCTTTGATACATGATGGAGTTCGGTTTATTAACCAAGCACTCCTGAGGTTTTTCCCTGAAAGATCGCTCGAGGCCATCAAGGGTCGCCGAAGGTTTGATGACCACAAGATCAGGGTGGCAGCTGCATTAAACGCCCTGGCAGCCCAAACGGGATCCCCATCAGCAACATCAACGTCTTCTGAGGATATGACAAATTCAACGGGCAGTGTATTGAATGCGGAGCCTAATTCTCAGGATGTGGATATAACAGATCCTACAAATATGGACGATTCGACAGACCCAGCTGCTACGTCAGTGAGTACTCCAGGTGGCGCTCTATCGGCTATGGAGGATGCCTGCATGCACAATGAGTCATCTGGCCTTTCTCAACTATCTACGGAAACTTCGGAATTAGCGGCAATATTGGATGAAATTGCCCCATTGCACGAAATCCGATATAGGCAGAATATTATCGATTGTGTAAGACGACAGGTTCCAAGACTAGGTCGTGGCCCCCACAGCATTACATTAGGTGGCATTGCCTTGGATGCCTGTGCGGGGAGAGGGGTTCTGCCCCGTCTCGCAGCCTTGTTGCGTCAACTGTGTCCCGGCTCTAGACCTAGACAACAAACTACAAAGAGAACAACAACGTCTCAAGTAATGAGCAGAAGAAGGAAACGTCGGGCGGATTATGCCAAGATGCAGGATTTATATCGACGTTCTTGGGGTCAGTGTGGAGGACACATTTTAGATGGTGCCTCTCCCTCTGAAGTAGGAGACCCAGTTGTATTCTTGGACTATTGGGAAACAATAATGTCATCGACTCCTAGTGATCTAACTGAGCCAGAAGGATCACATTTGCCCCAGTCGTCGACAGCAACAGAGCCTCACTGGAATTTACTCCATCCGGTAGTGGAAGATGAAATAAAAGCGTCGTTGCCAAGATCCCACTCAGCTCCTGGCCCAGACGGAGTCACGTTGCAAGATCTAAAGAAAGTCCCCATGAAAGTATTGTGTGTCATCTTCAATATATTTCTGTTGCTCATGGATCTTCCGGACTATCTCAAAGAATCAAGGGTTACTTTCATCGCTAAAAAGATGGATCCCACATCGCCTGATGAATTTAGGCCGATTGCTGTACCCTCTTTCTTTGTACGGGTGTTTCACCGTCTCCTGGCAAAAAGACTCAGCACGACATTATGTTTCGACGAAAGGCAAAGAGGGTTTCGGCAGGTAGATGGGTGTTCTGAAAACATCGGCATACTATCAGCAATGCTTGAAGAAAGCAAGCGCAAGAGTCAGCCGCTTCATCTTGCCATATTAGACCTGCGAAAAGCATTTGATTCGGTCACATTTGGTGCAGTGCTGGCTGCATGTCGGCGTTTGGGCCTTCCAGCCCCCTTGGTAGCATATCTGGAACGACTTTACACAGGCTCAAAGGTGACGGTCTCAGCGGGCGGATTTAAGAGGACACTTACTATTTCTCAGGGGGTCAGACAAGGAGATCCCTTGAGTCCTCTATTGTTTAATTGTGTGATGGATGGACTTCTGAGAGCATTGCCTCCACATATTGGGTATAGACTTGGAGACGCAACGGTCAACGCTATATCATTTGCGGATGACTTAGTGCTAGCAGCTTCCACACCTGCCGGCTTACAAGAACTGCTTGATAGAGCCGAGGTGCATTTGAAACCCTCGGGACTGCTGTTCAACCCAGCGAAATGTGTGACGTTGTCAATTGCAGCGTCGGGACGTGAGAAGAAAACTAAGGTGGTCCCTTTGGATTTCACTATCAACAATATCAAGATCACAAGTCTCTCATCGACAGATATATGGAAATATCTGGGTATTCCCTTCACGCCAGAAGGGAGAGGTCGTCCCCTGGTCTTAAAAGAGCTCCGGGAAAACATAGAGAAGCTGTCCAAGGCTCCGCTAAAACCGCAACAACGGTTGGTTCTATTGAAATCTGTGGTGTTGGCCCGAGTACAATATCGCTTGGTACTGGGCAAGGTTACATTGCGGCTCATAAAGGATGCAGACGCCATTATCCGAGGAGCCCTGCGTCGCTGGCTTCGTCTCCCTCTAGATTGTCCAGTGGCCTTTTATTACGCTTCTAACCGCGATGGGGGTTTAGGGATACCCTCACTTCGCACACAATACCAAGGCTCCGACACCATCGTTTTGCTAGGATGATGCATTCCTCATCCACTGCTTGTGTGGCTGCAGCACAGACCCCGCATCACCGTGCCGAAATAGTCTGGGCACGGGACGCAGCGACTGTAGAGGGGACTTTGATGTTGACTGCTCAAGATTGTTGGGCCTATTGGGCAGGAAGGCTATATGCCACGCTTGATGGTGCGGGACTGCAGGAAAGCGGGGGCGCTCCATGGGCCCATTCCTGGGTCGCCAATGGAACTGGACTTTTTACTGGTAGAGACTTCGTGGACGCTCTGAAAGTGAGGATCAATGCATTGCCCACCGGTTCAAGAAGAGCAAGAGGCCGACCATTGGCACCAAAAACTTGCTCTGTTGGCTGTCATGCGGTAGAGACATTAACCCACATTGTCCAGCATTGCGGAGCCACCAGTGGCATAAGGACTCGCCGTCATGACAGGGTGGCCGTGTTTATTGCGTCACGATTGAGACAACGAGGCTGGTTTGTCCAGCGGGAAAAGATTTTGAGAACCTCGACAGGTTTAGCCAAGCCTGATATTGTGGCAATGAGCGATGAGGCCATTGTGGTGGTGGATGTCCAAATTGTGGGATGTGGCCGGCCGTTAGATGGCGAACATCGACGAAAGTCGAATAAATACAATGTGCCGGAAATCTGCGAGATTCTACGGGCCGGTACATCGAGGGTGGTGGCCTTCACCTCTGCCACCATCAGTTACCGTGGCATATGGTCTAAGGACTCTGCGAAAGACCTTATCCACCTGGGTCTAACGAAAGGGGATACTACTATAGCTGCAGTAAAGGCACTCCAAGGTACACTGGCAGCGTGGCGCTTGTCCCGACGGGCCACTTGGCATGTGGAAGTTTGAATTGTCCCGGGACCCCCTCCTGCGTCTGGATTCCGTCCTGCGTCTGGATGCTGTCCTGCGTCTGGATCCCGTCTGCTCCGGGGGTTCATCATCCAGCGTCAATAAAAGAAGAAATAGAAGATGGATCAAGTAACCCTTCACGATGAAGCTCCAGGAGAAGACGTGCACGAGATTAATCCTAGCTAGAAGTGTATGAGTAGCTGAAAATGTACAAATTAGCTAAAAGTGTATGAGTAGCCCTTCGTGTTCCTGTGGTCTTACAGCTAAAAATGTATGAGCAGCTATGCATGTAACTGGCCGAGCTGTAGTTAGGGCCCCAAATTTTTCGCGACTCCTGCGTGAGTGGAGCAATTTTGTTTATTTGATGACCAATAAACGATTCCACTAGCTAAATGCCACGAAGAACGACCAAGTATAGTACCCACCATGTGTTTGAAATACAATCCATTCGAAGTCGAGTGATAGGCGGAAGTAAGAATACTCTGCTTTCAGTAGCTAAATGCCACGAAGGACGACCAAGTATAATACCCACCATGTGTTTGAAATACCATCCATTCGAAGTCGAGTGATAGGCGGAAGTAAGAATACTCTGCTTTCCTTGGGTCCTTGGGCTAGTCCATCGGCCTGCAACCCCCACCTGCACGTGGTAGGACCCGGGCAACGCTGCTTGCAGCGGCTAACGGGGCTCTGCTTCTTTGCGGCGACACTGCCAGTGGTGTCCGCGCGCTGTGGGTGGCGCGATGCCAAACCCGAGTTTTGATGTCCGCTCTTCCGCTGAAGAGGTGGACCCACCCACCTAGTCCCTGGTGGTTGAGGATGGGAGGCGCAGTTGGTGGTCTGCGTCTGTGGTTGAATCCTTACCGTGCTTGAGTGGGATTATTCCATACAGGCATGCTTTGGACAAGTACCGGGTGGCTCCCGCCTCGTGCGGATGACTATGGTAGGCCCCTGTAGCGGTAGCCTTGGAAACTAAAGCCGGGGAAATGTCCTCAACTAGGACCGTATGGCTCTGAGAGCTAGGAGTTGTGGCGTGCTCCCTAACCCAGCTTCTGGGGGGCTGGAGATGCTGGGGGTAAGCCCTTGCGGAGGGGCCCCCTCTGGCATTACCCACTGGAGATGAGGTGTAGGACAGCCCTTGCAGACTTTCTGACTGTTGCCGGCCCATGACCGGGGTGCTGGGGCCCTCCTGGAGTTTATCTCTTGTGGGGGTCCCGCTAGTCAGGGTTGAGTACTACCCCACCATCAAGTGTACGAATCATGGCCGGGGGCAGAAGCTAAACCCAGTGTGGCGCGGAGTGAGTCCCCGCGCCTACAGGACTAGCTAAATGCCACGAAGGACGACCAAGTATAATACCCACCATGTGTTTGAAATACAATCCATTCGAAGTCGAGTGATAGGCGGAAGTAAGAATACTCTGCTTTCAGTAGCTAAATATGAGTTCCCTTCCATAGCGTAGCTATGGAAGGGAACTCCCCCCAACAAGAATGGTGGTGATACGGGACGAGATACAGAGGATAGCTGGGCGCACTCCTCCTGATTCCTTTCAGGGTCACCGACTTTACGATATTGCCAGCCAAGCAGTGAGGGGAATCGACGTCACCTCCATGCTGAACAGCTACCTGGGAGACGTCTTTGTCAGAGAACTTGGCCCTGGGAGACCTAGGGTGACCCACCTGCAAGATCAAGTTGGTCTGTCCAAGAGGAAACTCAAGAAGGCCAATTATCGGCGAATGCAAACGATGTACCGGAAACGACAGGGGGAACGTGCGAGACTCGTCCTCGATGGTTACGGTTCGCCTGCAGTCGAGGACGAGATCTCTTTCCTGAACTCCTGGGAAACAGTGATGACGGCCTCTCCACCACCTCCACAGGAAGAAGATGATGAGGAGGTGATTCCCGTGTGAATTGATCCCTTCTACGTGATCACCTCGCAGGATGTGAAGACAAACCTGCCCCTATAGCGTCGGCCCCTGGACCCGATGGCTTCTCGTCGAGATCTCTCCGGGCCGCCCCAATGACGGTGTTACGTCTGTTAATGAACTTATTTATTCTGTGCGGCAGGCCACCTACGGTTCTACGAAATGCAAGAACGGTGTTTGTCCCCAAAAAGCCGGGGGCCACTCTCCCACAGGATTTTCGTCCAATCACTATCACATCTGTTTTACTGCGACTTTTCCACCGAATTATGACTCGCAGACTGTTAACGTTTGTGGACTTTAACTATCGCCAGAGGGCGTGTGTCCCCGTCGATGGCTGCTCGGAGAACATATGGATGCTGAGTGCTGCCCTGGCCGAGAGCAGGAGGAAAAATAGATCCCTGTATATGGCCACAATAGATTCAATGAAGGCCTTCGACCGGGTGTCCAGAGGGGCGATCCTGCGTGCAGCTAGAAGAGCAGGCCTATCTAGCCCGTTCGTGACTTACCTGAGGGAATTGTACGAAGATGCCCCGACATTGCTACAGACGAACAGGACACAGAGACTGGTAACACCTACGACGGGCGTGCGGCAGGGAGATCCGCTCTCGCCAGTATTGTTTAACCTGGTTATAAATGAATTCCTCAAGAAGATAAGTGATGGGATAAGATTTAAGTTGGCCAACACCACTCTTGATGTTATGGCGTTTGCGGACGACATCGTTGTGCTGGCGTCAACGCCGGGGGGGGGGGGGGGGGGCTGCGGGACAGACTGGATGAGTTGAACAAATTTATGACGAGCAGAGGTCTTCAGATTAATGTAGAGAAGTCTGCGTCCATATCTCTGGTGGCTTCAGGACGTCAAAAGAGGTTGAAGGTCGACGAGGAACCTACTTTCAAGATTGGTGACCGTTGTCTGCCAGCACTTGGTCCTCGGCATACCTGGAAGTACTTGGGTATCACATTCAGACCAGATGGACGGGTGATGTCAACGACGAATGAGCTGGAAGAAGGGCTGAAGAGAATTAAGGGAGCCCCGATGAAGCCCCAGCAAAAGATCTCCATATTGCGTTGGTACTTAATGCCGCGATTCTTCCATCGTCTGGTGCTTGGGCGCTGGAGTGCCAAGATCCTGGACAAGATGGATATCCTGGTGCGGGCGGCCATCAGGCAGTGGTTACATCTGCCGCACGATGTTCCAACAGCGTTCTTCCACACTTCTGTTCGGCGAGGAGGTCTAGGAATTGCATCACTACGATGGAGCATACCCCTAATGGTGAAGAAGAGGGTTGAGGCATTGAGGACATCAGGGAATCCGGTGGTTAATGACATCTTGAGTACGCCATTTATGTCGGATATAAGGAAGAAGGCGGAGGAGGCACTACGGCGAGGAGGTAGACAGTTGCGGACGTCGGAGGCCTTGGACAAGTCTTGGGCCCAGTTCCTCTATATATCCAATGACGGGAAGGCTCTATGTGAAGCGAACGAGGTCCCATATGCTCATCAATGGATTCAAGAGGGCACCCGCATAATGCAGGGGCATCAGTTTATTGATGCGCTTAAAATTCGAGTGAATGCGTTGCCGTGCCTCACCAGGTCAAAGAGAGGTAGAGAGGGCCCTAGAGGATGCCGTGCCGGATGCCGCAGTGACGAAACGCTGGCGCACATACTACAGGTCTGCCACCGTACGCACGGAGCCCGCACGAGAAGGCACGACAATGTCGTTCGGTACGTGGAGAAGAAGCTGAGCGAAGCGGGATGGTTGATAACCAAGGAGAAGAGGTTTCCCGTGCATGATGGCACCCTGAAGCCTGACATCGTTGCTAGAAAGGGAGATACCCTGAAGGTACTCGACGCCCAGATTGTCGGAACTGGTATTGACCTGCCCGGGGCTCACGCGCATAAAGTTTTAAAATATTCTCGGGCTGACTTGGTGGAGGCAATTCATCAAGACACTAGGAGCGAGGACATGCAGATAGGCAGCATCACCATATCCTTCAAGGGTATATGGGCTAAAGACAGTGCAGAGGTCCTTCTGGGGATGGGTCTGAAAAAGACTGACATAAAGATGATGTCGGTGATAGCATTACAAGGAGGTGTCAGGACGTACAAGGTCTTCGGCTACATGACGTCGGTGGTTTCCCACAGCTGGAGAGGACGTTGCTGTCGTGTGGCGTGGATTGTAGGGGATGGGGGGCAGTACCTCTCCTGTTAGAGAGGGAATTCATTAAAAAAAATATTAGCTAAATGCCACGAAGGACGACCAAGTATAATACCCACCATGTGTTTGAAATACAATCCATTCGAAGTCGAGTGATAGGCGGAAGTAAGAATACTCTGCTTTCTTATGAAGGATGAAAAGCGATCTGACCTGGCCCGTTCGATCCTCGATGGTTACGCTCACGCTGCAGTCGAGGACGAACGGGCCTTTCTGGACGCATGGGAGGAAATCTTCACACAGCCGGTACCTCCCCCTCTGCCAAGTCACCCCAGTCGGGCAACGACTATGGACCCAATGCACGTGATTACACCAACTGAAAGCAAGGACTGTATGCCGCCAAGGGGATCAGCGCCGGGACCGGACGGATTCACCCCCCGACTGTTACGAGCGGTGCCCATGTCAGCGCTTCGAATGATCCTGAACCTGCTACTATTGATGCACAGAGTTCCCGTGGTGCTGCGTACAGCTCGAACGATATTTGTGCCTAAAAAGCCTAACGCCAGTGATCCCAAAGACTTTCGCCCCATAACTATTGCCTCTGTGATCATCAGACTATTTCATCCAATATTGGCGAGGCGCCTTGTTCGACACTTGAAGAGGGACTACAGGCAACGCCCATTCACGCCGGTGGACGGGTGCGCCGACAACGTCACCCTGCTCCAGACAGCTTTGGCAGAGGCCAGGAGAACAAGGAGGCCACTCTACCTGGCCAGCATAGATCTCACCAAGGCCTTTGACCGAGTGACATGGAATGCTATATTGGTTGCGGCGAAGAGTGCTGGGGTGTCGGCGGGGTTCGTAAGGTACCTACGTGACTTATATGATGACGCCCCGACCGCCTTGAAGATTGGGAGGACCACCAGACTGGTAAAGACAACGGCGGGGGTACGACAGGGGGACCCCTTATCCCCGGTCCTATTTAATCTGGTTATTGATCAACTGCTGCGCAATGTAGACTCCCAGGTCGGATTCAAAATAGCGGAAGAAAACATCGACATCATGGCTTTCGCCGACGACATCGTAATGATGGCGTCCACTAAACAGGGGCTGCAGGAGCGACTACAGTACTGCCACGAGTCCCTGCTGAAACGAGGATTGTCCATCAACCCGAGCAAATCGTTTACCTTGGCCATGATCCCATGAGGACGAGATAAGAAGTTAAAGATAGACATGGACACGAGGTTCACAGTTGGAAACATGTGGATCCCTCCACAAGGCCCGGCATTTATGTGGAAATACCTCGGGGTATCTTTTCGGGCCAGTGGTCGGGCAGCGCCTGTAACATGAGACATCGGCGATATGCTCAACAGGATCTCCAAGGCACCACTTAAACCACAGCAGCGGTTAATCCTGTTGAGGCATTACCTACTCCCAAGACTATACCATCGATTAGTCCTGGGCGCCTGGACGATGGGCCTACTACGAAAGGTGGATCTGCGAGTCGGATCCGCGGTACGAGAATGGTTACGGCTCCCCCATGACGTGCCTATGGGCTTCTACTACGCGCCCATCTCTCAGGGGGGACTGGGAATCCCCAACCTCCGAACTAGCATCCCTGTTCTCCAGTATCGGCGGCTCCGAGGACTATTCACTTCCACAAGCCCCGTGGTCCGTGCAGCCATGGCATCTTACCATATGAAGGAAACATTGGCAAGAGCAAGGGGAGCCTCACGATATCACGGTCATCTACTGTCAACCAAAAGCAGACTCGAGGAATTCTGGGCCTCCGAACTCCATAGATCAAACGACGGACGGGCCATGAGAGCGGCAGGCGATGTCCCCCACGCACATATCTGGTTGAGCGAAGGTACGAGGCTGGTGCCTGGCATGCAATTCATCGATATGGTGAAATTAAGAATAAATGTTTTGCCATGCCGAACCAGGTCATCCAGAGGTCAAAGTGACCCAGCAGTCCTGTGCTGGGCGCGATGTAGGGCAAATGAAACCCTCTCCCACATATTGCAGGTTTGCCACCGAACGCATGGCACCCGATGCCGACGCCACGATAGCGTAATGGCGTTTATTAGTAAAAGGCTACAAGAGCTCGGCTGGCAGACGACAAGAGAGGGTATCTACAGAGTAATGGACGGCAGCCTTAAGCCAGACCTTGTGGCACGACGCGGTGCCGAGACCGTGGTCTTGGATGGACAGATTGTGGGCACCGGCATTACCCCGGACCTGGCCAATGAGCACAAGATATTGAAGTACACCAGGGACGACCTGCTGTCACAGATAGTGCCACGCTATCCTACGGAAGTGCCGACGGTGGCCGGTGTGACGATCTCGTTTAGAGGAGTATGGGGCAAGAAGAGCGCAGAGACACTACGACAGATGGGGATGGAGAATGACGACGTGAAAATGCTGACCGTGATCGCGATGCAGGGAGGAATACGTTCGTACAAAGTCTTCCACCGCATGACCGCCGTATTACACGGGTGAAGAGGGTCGCGCGGTTGTGTGTTATTGTTCGATAGCGAGTCATCTCGCTATATTTTCTTTTGTCGGGTGTATCTTCCCTGTAAGATAGAAGTTATTAAAAAAAAAGCTATATACCACAAAGGACGACCAAGTATAATACCCACCATATGTTTGAAATACAATCCATTCGAAGTCGAGTGATAGGCGGAAGTAAGAATACTCTGCTTTCTTTCTGCTTGGGTCCTTGGGCCAGTCCATCGGCCTGCAACCCCCACCTCCACGTGGTAGGACCCGGGCAACGCTGCTTGCAGCGGCTAACGGGGGCTCTGCCCTTCTTGCGGCGGCGCTGCGAGTGGCGTCCGCGCGCTGTGGGTGGCGGGTTGCCAAACCCAAGTTTTTGTTGTCCACTCTCCCGCTGGAGAGGTGGTCCCACCCACCGAGTTCCTGGTGGTTGAGGATGGGAGGCGCAGTTGGGGGTCTGCGTCTGTGGTAGAATCCTTGCCGTGCTTGAGTGGGATTATTCCATACAGGCACGCTTTGGACAAGTACCGGGTGGCTCCCGCCTCGTGCGGATGATTATGGTAGGCCCCTGTAGCGGTAGCCTTGGAAACTAAAGCCGGGGAATTGTCCTCAACTAGGACCGTATGGCTCTGAGAGCTAGGAGTGGTGGCGTGCTCCTGTAACCCAGCTTCTGGGGGGCTGGAGATGCTGGGGGGTAAGCCCTTGCGGAGGGGCACCCTCTGGCATTACCCACTGGAGATGAGGTGTAGGACAGCCCTTGCAGACTTTCTGGCTGTTGCCGGCCCATGACCGGGGTGCTGGGGCCCTCCTGGAGTTTATCTCTTGTGGGGGTCCTGGCTAGTCAGGGTTGAGTACTACCCCACCATCAAGTGTACGAATCATGGCCGGGGGCGGGCGGTCTAAACCCAGTATGCCGCGGAGTGAGTCCCCGCGCCTACAGGACTAGCTAAATGCCACGAAGGACGACCAAGTATAATACCCACGATGTGTTTGAAATACAATCCATTCGAAGTCGAGTGATAGGCGGAAGTAGGAATACTCTGCTTTCTCGCGGAGAAGAAATGTGCGACTGGTTGTCGAGCAGTAGAAACACTCACTCACGTGGTCCAGCATTGTGGGGCGACCAGCGGAATGCGAACGCGTCGGCATGACAAAGTGGCGATACAGATTGCGGCCCGTTTGAGACATTATGGATGGTTCGTCCAAAGAGAGCGAATTTTAAGAACCTCCAAGGGTTTAGTCAAACCGGACATTATAGCCAGAAAGGACGACAGATTAGTCGTAATTGATGCTGAGGTGGTGGGTTGCGCTCGACCCCTGAATGGAGAGCACCAGCGCAAATCGCAAAAATACAACACTACTGAGGTGCGCGAGGTTCTCCTAGCAAGATCGCCGTCATCGTCAGCCCCCTCGCAGCAGCTTTCATTTACATCGGTTACGTTAAACTATCGTGGTGTATGGTCAGATGACTCCGCAAAGGAGCTTCTCCGTCTCGGACTGTCAAAGAAAGACATCGCCACAGCATCTATTAAGACGATACAGGGAACCCTGGCTGCATGGAGGTGGTCGAGGCGTGCTACGACCTGGGGGCCCCTAGGAGAAATTTGAAGACATCTTTGAAGAACAAGATCCTTCGTCACAGGAAGCCCGAAGAGCAAGAGTACAGGAGATATACCTTAGCTAGAACTGTATGAGTAGATCTGCTTGTCAAATATCCATTGATCAAGTGCTACAGCTAGGATTGTATAGTAGTTACCATGTAAACTAGCTAACATTGTATAGTGAGGTCCCCCTTTGTACGTGACTCCTACGACAGTGGAGAAATGTTGTTTCTTGTATGTTGTGCAATAAACAATTTTTATAGCTAAATGCCACGAAGGACGACCAAGTATAATACCCACCATGTGTTTGAAATACAATCCATTCGAAGTCGAGTGATAGGCGGAAGTAAGAATACTCTGCTTTCAGTAGCTAAATGCCACAAACGACGACCGAGTATAATACCCACCATGTGTTTGAAATACAATCCATTCGAAGTCGAGTGATAGGCGGAAGTAAGAATACTCTGCTTTCAGTAGCTAAATGCCACAAACGACGACCAAGTATAATACCCACCATGTGTTTGAAATACAATCCATTCGAAGTCGAGTGATAGGCGGAAGTAAGAATACTCTGCTTTCGCCCTGTCGCCCTGAAGACAAGCCTACATCCACCAAGATTGATGAATATTGCGCTCCATGATCGCTTTCCGGAGAGAACATTGGAAGCCATTAAGTCCCATCCGAAAGACCCTCAATATCGACGGAGAGTACAGGACTTATTGCTAGAGCGACAAGAACAAGCAAGGTCACCTCGGGATCATGAGGAGTTCCGGCCTGTTGCTGAAGAAGAGATGGCAGCGGAGGCCCAAGAGGTGCCGGTGGACTCGTTTGTGCGATATGGGAGAGAGATCCCTCCATCACGTCTTGAAGTAATCAAGACCGAGATTGAGAAAATAGCAGCCAGAACGCCTCCATCGTCCTTTCAAGGAGACAGACTCTGTGATATTGCCAACCAGGCTGTTCGAGGTGTCGACGTCTTGCCAATGCTCAACGATTATTTGAGGGATGTATTCACCCGTGACATGGAGAGGCGGGCTGCCCGTCCTCAGACTACGTCTCTACCTGTGGGCCTCAGCAAGAGAAAGCAGAAAAAAAGCCAACTACAGGAGACTCCAATTGCTCTATCGACGGCGACAGAGGGATTGCGCGAGACTCGTCCTCGATGGTTACGGTACGCCTGCAGTCGAGGACGAGGTCTCGTTCATGAACTCTTGGGAGGCCATCATGACGGGGACAGTTCCCCCTCCGATGAACGAAGATGATGAAAACGAGGTGCCAGTTACGGTTGATCCTTTTTATGTCATCACGGCCCAGGATGTGAAGGCAAACATGCCGACACTTGCGTCGGCACCCGGACCAGATAATTTCTCACCAAGAAGCCTAAGGGCGGTGCCATCAACAATCGTAAGACTCATCATGAATCTTCTGATGATATGTGGTAGACCGCCAACGGTCCTTAGGAATGCTCGGACAATATTTGTCCCGAAGAAGCCGGACGCAAAGCTTCCCCAGGATTTCAGGCCAATTACGATAACATCAGTGTTGGCCCGGTTATTCCACCGGATTATGGCGAAGAGACTTTTGGCATTTGTTAACTTCAATTACAGACAAAGGGCATTCATACCAGTCGATGGATGTGCAGAAAATGTCATGCTCCTGAGTACAGCCTTGTCTGAGAGCCGAAGACAGAATAAATCATTGTACATGGCCACCATCGATCTGGCGAAAGCCTTTGATAGAGTATCGAAAGAAGCGATCTTGCGGGCCGCAAGGAGGGCGGGCCTCTGTGGGAGTTTTGTAACATATCTTCGAGAGCTATACGACGACGCCCCAACCATGCTGCAACTGCCGGGGTCGAGTAGATTGGTGAAGCCGACCACAGGCGTCCGCCAGGGTGACCCGCTCTCGCTCATTCTGTTTAATCTGGTGATTAATGAGCTTCTACAGAAGGTTGATACTGGCATTGGCTTTGGTATCGGGGGAGGTTCCCTTGACATTGTGGCTTTTGCAGACGATATTATACTGGCTGCATCAACACCAGGTGGACTTCAGGCCCGACTCGACGCAGTGACTGATTTTATGAAAACGAGGGGACTGCAGGTCAACGTAGCGAAATCAGCGACTATTTCGTTGGTAGCCTCCGGGCGACAAAAGAGAATGAAGATTGACGAACAGCGATGCTTCACTATTGATGGAGTTGCCCTCCCCGCTATGACACCTCGGTATACGTGGAAGGATCTATGTGTGACGTTCCGTCCCGATGGAAGAGCGATTCCTACTACCCATGACCTGGAGGAAGGCCTTCAGAGGATTCAAACTGCTCCAATGAAACCTCAACAGAAGCTCACTATCCTGAGATGGTACCTACTACCACGCTACTACCATCGACTGGTATTAGGGCAGTGGAGCACGAGGTTATTAGATAAGATGGACATTCTTATAAGAGCTGCTATCCGAAGATGGCTTCACCTGCCACATGACGTGCCAGTAGGCTTCTACCACATCTCGGTCAGAAGGGGGGGATTAGGGATTCCCTCTATGCGCTGGACAATTCCAATGCTCTTGAAGAAGAGACTGGTAGCCCTACGTTCTTCTACTAGCCCGGTGGTGAGAGGAATCATGGATACCCCTTCATGACGAACGTCTCCACGAAGACAGAGTGTGCTTTACGCAGAGAAGGAAGGGCCATCCGCACAGCGGAAGCCATGGACAAGCTGTGGGCTCAGTCCCTGTACGCCACCAATGACGGAAAAGCGTTGCGAGAGGCTGCGGAAGTGCCCTTTGCCCACCAGTGGATCCAGGAGGGCACCAGGCTAATGCAAGGCAGTCAGTTTATCGACGCCATCAAAATAAGAGCTAACGCTCTTCCCTGCCTCACGCGATCGAAGAGGGGCCGAGAGGGTGACAGAAATTGCCGTGCTGGGTGCAATAGTAATGAAACCCTGGCACATATCCTCTAAGTGTGCCACAGGACCCATAACGCGCGTTGCCGGAGACATGACAACGTGGTGCGCCTGGTGGAGAAGAGGTTGGCTGAAGTGGGCTGGAAAGTACAAAGGGAGAGGAAGTTCAAAGTGTATGACGGATTCCTGAAACCGGACTTGGTGGCCAGAAAAGACGACCAGATAAGGGTTCTCGATGCACAAATCGTTGGTAGGGGTATCGACCTCCCAGCAGCACATGCGCATAAAGTATTGAAGTACAATAGACAAGACCTGATTGACGCCATCAGGAAGGAAGATGCTGCGGGCGATTTCCAGATCGGGAGCATAACCATGTCGTTTAAGGGAATCTGGGCCAAGGATAGTGCAAACATATTACTCGAAATGGGAATCCGGAAGACCGATATAAAGTTACTGTCAGTTATTGCTCTACAGGGAGGTGTCCGGACTTATAGGTTGTTCGGACGTATGACGTCCGTGGTTTAACCCTCGGCTGAAGAAGGTATTGCTGTCACGCGGCGCGGAGTTTAGGGGTTTCGAGGGGAGAGGTACCTCTTCCTTTTAAAAGGGAATTATTAAAAAAAAATAGCTAAATGTTACGAAGGACGACCAAGTATAATACCCACCATGTGTTTGAAATACACGGGTAAACGGCGGGAGTAACTATGACTCTCTTTCCTTTCTTTTATCGTTTTTCTTTTCTTTTTTTGGGCCCTCGGGTCCTCGGAGGAATCCGAGGGCTCGTTATAGGTCAGAGGCTCCTCGGAGTGTCGGCAACGGCCTGACCTGGCTCCTCAACCCCGCCTCCTCGTGGTAGGACCCGGGCAACGTCTTTGGCTTGGCCTTTGGCGGCTAAAGGGGCAACTGAGGGAGCGAAGTTTGTCGGGGGAGGTAGCTGACCCCCCAAGTGCTGCGCACGAGTACGACCAGACCAGACAGGTGAAGCCTGCTAGAGGGCATGAGGTAGTGGTAGAGCAGACCGGAGCGGCCATTCCCCAATGGTACTCGGCGTCCGGACAAAGTCCCTGTGGCTTTGGCAACCTCCGGCGCTATCCGTCGAGTGGTGTGGTGCGAGGGCGCTAGCCGGTGGTGGGCTGAAGCCCGGCACGTATCTCGGCCAGCTGGGGCCTCTCTCAGGGTCTATCTCTGTTGGGGGGTCTCGGCTATGTTCGGCGAGCACTGCCGAGTCATCAAGTGTGCGAAAGAGTATGGCAAGGGGTGTCTCCCGGTGGTCCTGTACTGCGAGTGGGGGCACTCCACGCCACACAGACATAACCTCTCACCATAGGCTGGGGGCGAGTGGCTTCCCCCTGTTATCCAGCAACTTGCCGGCCCGACAAGAGAAGGTGACGACTCTTATCCTAATGCCGGGGGTGGGTGCCTCCCCCCTGTAATCCAGCGACTGGGAGGCAGCTGTTGAGGGTCAGGGAAGGGTCCGTACGTGCCTGTAGCCATTAGCGGGACCGTGTTGCGGCGGTCTGGCACACAGTGAATTGGGCGCTGTCGGCTGGTGTGTGCGGTTAGGAGTCATACGATGCCCGCTGCAAGCCGTGGTGATGCGCAACACATAGCCTCTCCTATGGAAATGGTCAACTCCACCTTCTCGTGGTGCTACCTGTTACCCCTGGTACCGCTTCGGCGGGGCAGGGAACTAACGGAGCTCTGGCCTACCCCCCGCCGCCTTGGGCTGCCAACCCGGGTCGGCGGACAATCCGCTAGGCACAAGTTCTGGAAATCAACAAAGAGGAAGCCGGCGCCGTGGGGCGTCGGCTCCTAGAGCTAACCTGCGACCAAAGGATCAGCCCGCAACGGCCCAAGACTCATCACCTGAACGCACAATCCCGGATGGTCTCCATTGTTCCTGTCGCCGTACTTTCACTACACGAAGAGGCCTACCTGTTCATGCAACGCATCACCAGCATCCCATCCCGGATTCATCTTCTATCACAGGGCCAAGGCAAGCTGAACCTGGCTCCGGGACGGGAGCCCCACGACCAACTACCACAGCGTCACTTTCTACTCCACCTGGCGGAGCCTCTTCATCAGTGGACCCCCGGCCCCCGGACTCCGGGCCCCGACCTGGCAACCAGATCCACATGCCCAGCCTGCGGTGCCTCCTTCAAGACCAAGAGAGGACTCAGCCTTCATCAACGGGCAGCGCATCCAACGAGCTACCATGCCTCCATCGATACCCAGAGAGTGAAAGCGAGGTGGGATCCGGAGGAGGAGCTTATACTGGCCAAGACTGAAGTGCGCCTCCTCCGCCAGGCCAACCCACCCCGCTTCATCAACCAAGCGCTCCTGGAGCTACATCTTGATCGTACCTTGGAGGCTATAAAATGCCATCGGAAGAAGGCTTCCTACCGACAGCTACTGCAGCGCCTTCTTAGCCAAGAAGAGAACCACGAACCCGAGGATCAGCGGTCAGCGGGACACCCCACCCTGGAACGTCCGGCCATGGCGGAGATGGACGACATTTTATCCAGTCCTCTGGTCCACCACCCTGCACCTGTGCCTCAAGAGGAAATCCAGGCTGCCATGCTTTCTCGACGGGCGGCCGTCATGAAAGAACTGAAGAAAATAGTAGAGAGACCGCTACCGCAGGCATTCCAGGCGGCCCGCCTTTTTGACCTTGCTCGGCAGACTATTATGGGACAAGACACCGCGACGGAGCTGAATAATTATCTGAGGGATGTCTTCGTCGGTTCAGCAGCTGGTGTCCCCGGAGATGTGGCAGCACTATCCCGGCCACGCCATCCACAACGCCCCCAGCGCCCACAGCGACCGTTGAGTCGCCGCAAGGCAAAACGAATTGAATACATCAGATGTCAACATCTCTTCCGCCGACGACAATCTGACTGTGCCCGCTCTGTCCTCGATGGTTACGCGAAAGCTGCAGTCGAGGGCGAGCGGGCCTTCTTGGACGCATGTCAGAAGACAATGACGGGTCAACCACCGACTCTTCCCGGCTCATGTCCCACACGGAGCCCCAGGACTTTCCATCCTCGCTACCTGGTGACGGCTCAAGATATTAAAGCCAACATGCCCACAGTCAACTCTGCACCAGGTCCCGATGGTTTCACTAGCCGAAGCCTTCGCGCAGTCCCCATGGTGGTGCTGAGGGTGCTACTCAACTTGCTCGTCCTCCAGGGTTCTGTTCCAACCTGCCTCAGGAACGCCAGGACGTTGTTCGTTCCCAAGAAGCCGGGAGCAATTTTACCAATGGACTTCCGGCCCATCACCATCACCTCTGTGCTGCTGCGGCTCTATCACCGGATCCTGGCTAGGAGACTCTCCCTTCACCTCGACCTGGATTACCGTCAACGAGCCTTTGTTCCTGTTGATGGCTGCGCAGAGAACGTCATGCTACTCAAGACAGCCATGGCCGAGGCGAGGACGAAGGGGAGGTCGCTTTTCATGGCCATCATGGACTTAACCAAGGCTTGCGACAGAGTCACCAGAGAAGCCATATTCGCAACAGCACGGGAGGCCGGCTTGTCTCCCGACTTCATCCGCTACATCCAAGATCTGTATGCGGATGCTCCAACTCTGCTTCGAATGGGAACGACCACAAGACTCGTGCATCCCACGACCGGGGTGAGACAGGGGACCCCCTGTCTCCCATTCTTTTTAACGTGGTCTTGGACGGGTTCTTGAGGAAGGGCGGCGGAGGCACCGGTTTCAACATCGAAGAGGCTACCCTGGACACGATGGCGTTCGCCGACGACTTGGTCCTGGCGACGTCCTCTCCAGTGGGATTACAACACCGACTCTCCGAGGCTTCCACCTACCTGGCGGACAGGGGCCTCGACGTCAACCCTAGCAAGACGTTCACCATCGCGATGGTCGACTCCGGACGTGATAAAAAGACGAAGATCGACGCGTCGGCCAAGTTCCATGTGGCTGGACATCCGGTGCCGGCGGCCGGCGTCGACTTCGTCTGGAAGTACCTCGGAGTAGAATTCACCTTGACTGGCAGACCATCGCCACCCACCCAAGAGGTCTCGGAGCTCCTTCTCAAGGTTCAAAAGGCGCCCCTCAAACCTCAACAGAGGCTCGTCATCCTCCGCTATTACCTCATCCCGAGGTTGTACCACCTTCTGGTGCTGGGCCACTGGACTAGAGAGCTCTTGGACCGTCTCGACGTCAACATCAGGGCCGCCGTTCGCCGCTGGACTAAGCTACCGCATGATACTCCAACAGCCTACTTCCATGCGCCAGTGGCCTATGGCGGCCTGGGGATTCCCTCCCTAAGAACGGGCATCCCCACTCTCCAGCGGGCAAGGATCCTTTCTCTACGGGAGTCTACTCATCCATGATGGCAAGGGGTGTCTCCCGGTGGTCCTGTACTGCGAGTGGGGGCGCTCCGCGCCACACATACATAGCTAAATGACACAAAGCACGGCCAAGTGTGACACCCACCATGCTTTTGAAATGCAATCCGTTCAAAGACGAGTGATAGGCAGCAGTAAGGATAATCTGCTTTCAGTAGCTAAATGCCACAAACGACGACCAAGTATAATACCCACCATGTGTTTGAAATACAATCCATTCGAAGTCGAGTGATAGGCGGCAGCAAGAATAATCTGCTTTCGGTAGCTAAATGACACGAAGCACGGCCAAGTATGACACCCACCACGTTTCTGAAATACAATGATGATGATGATGATTTGGGTTTTTTTGGCGCAAAAGCTGCTAGGGCTATAATGCGCCAAACAACAAGGTAATGTGATGAACCTAGTTAAAAACTTGAGATGCTCATGTTAAAACACTTGGCTAGTGGTGGCTTAAAAAAACATGAAAGGGTTAAGAAAAGAGCACACTGTAAAATTCACAGTTTGTTAAGATATCCGATATCCTTTAAAAATTTATGTACTGCAGTAAAAGGAACAATAGCCTCATCACCCAGCAAAAGAGGTTTCTGAAATACAATCCATTCGAAGTCGAGTGATAGGCGGCAGTAAGAATAATCTGCTTTCGGTAGCTAAATGACACAAAGCACTGCCAAGTATGACACCCACCATGTTTTTCAAATGCAATCTGTTCAAAGACGAGTGATAGACGGCAGTAAGAATAATCTGCTTTCGGTAGCTAAATGACACAAAGCACGGCCAAGTATGACACCCACCACGTTTCTGAAATACAATCCGGAGTTCGTCTGGAAGTACCTGGGCGTAACCTTCACGCTGACGGGAAGACCAACTCCCCCCACCCAGGAAGTTGCGGATCTCCTGCTACGTGTCCAGCGAGCCCCCCTGAAGCCTCAACAACGCCTTGTGATCCTACGTTATTATCTGATACCTAGATTATATCACCGCCTGGTACTGGGTCACTGGTCAAGGGGGTTGCTGGACCGTCTTGACACCAACATCAGAGCCGCCGTCCGCCGTTGGATTAAACTACCACACGATGTCCCCGTGGCCTACTTCCACGCGCCAGTGGCGGGCGGCGGTCTGGGAATCCCCTCCCTGCGGACTAGCGTGCCCACGTTACAGAGAGCCAGGATACGCAGCCTCAAGGACTCAGACCACCCTGCGGTCAGGGCGGCCACAACTACGGGGTGTGTGACTGCTGCTCTACGTAGGGCAGAGGAAGCCTCTACGTTCGACGGCCGCCTGCTAAGATCTACGGCGGCAGTCAAGAAGTTTTGGTGTAAGAGACTCTATCAATCCAACGATGGAAAGGCCCTCGCTGATGCCTCTCTTGTGCCCTTCGCGCATTCCTGGATAGCGGAGGGCACCCGAATTCTCAACGGCCGTCAGTTCATCGACGCAACGAAGCTACGAGTCAACGCCCTCCCCTGCCGCACAAGATCTGGCCGTGGGTTGGACACCGAGAGGACATGTCGGGCGGGTTGCCGTTCGCACGAAACCCTCTCGCACATCCTACAAACTTGCCACCGCACCCACGGAGCCCGTACCCGCAGGCACGACAACATCGTGCGCTTCGTGGCGAAGAGGTTGCGGGAGACAGGATGGGACACTACCGTTGAACCCATCATCCGAACCACCCAAGGCGCCCTAAAACCTGACCTCATCGCCAAGAGAGAAGACCAAACCTATGTCTTAGACGCCCAGGTGGTGGGCACCGGTATAGCCCTGGAACTTGCGCACGGCCACAAGGTATTAAAATATGATCGTCCAGAAATTTGTGACCATGTGCGCGGTGATGGCCAGGATCCCATCGTGTCAAGTGTGACGTTGTCTCTCCGTGGTGTGTGGGCCCGCGCTAGTGCGGACACATTGTTGAACATGGGACTGACTAAGAGGGACATTTCTTTAATTTCGATTATGTGCTTACAGGGTGGTGTCAGATGCTATAATGTCTTTGGGCGGATGACGACGGTGGTTCTCCACCGGTGATGGAGGTGCGGGCCCCTAAGGCACGCAGAGTCTTTTCTACGCCCCTATTGTACGTTATTTTTGGGGCCTAGTTATAGTTCTCTGGGTATGTCTTCCCTAATAAAGACAGAATTGAAAAAAAAAAAAATAGCTAAATGACACAAAGCACTGCCAAGTATGACACCCACCACGTTTTTGAAATGCAATCTGTTCAAAGACGAGTGATAGGCGGCAGTAAGAATAATCTGCTTTCGGTAGCTAAATGACAGAAAGCACGGCCAAGTATGACACCCACCACGTTTCTGAAATACAATCCGTTCAAAGACGAGTGATAGGCGGCAGTAAGAATAATCTGCTTTCGGATAAACGGGTAAACTTCGGATAAACGGGTGCTTTGGGTAAACGGCGGGAGTAACTATGACTCTCTTTCCGTAACCTCTCACCATAGGCTGGGGGCGAGTGGCTTCCCCCTGTAATCCAGCAACATGGAGGCCTGACAGGGGAAGGTGATGACCCCTGTCTTGTAGCCGGGGTTGAGTGGCTTCGCCCTGTCATCCAGCGTCTTGGAGGCTGGTGTTGAGGAATAAGGTAAGCGCCTGATGTGCCTGTCGGCCATAGCGGGATCGTGTTGCGGCGATCTGTCACCCAGTTAATAGGGCGCTGTCGGCTCGTGTTGACGGTGGTGGTCGTAGGGTTCTCCTTGCTGCAAGCCGTTGCGATGCGCAATACATAGCCTCTCGCGCGGAAATGGTCAACTCCACCTTCTCGTGGTGCTACCCGTTCCCCCTTCGGTGCCCTGGTGCCGGAGGGAACTGACGGAGCTCTGGCCTACATACAGGCACTGGGGTTGCCCGCCCCAGTGCCGGTGTTCAAATTGGCACGTCGCACAATGAAAGTATGAGTTCAAGACCCCCTGCCTCTGCACGGTGGGTCCCAATTGCCCCCTTGGATGCCTTGCCTGTGTCTTCGGCTGCTGTTCTGCCTGCTTTTGCTGCTGTGCCTGCTGTGCCGTCTGCGAGTTCTTCTGTGAGGGGTATCGTCTGCCCCGTGGCCTCTTGTGGCCGCGCCTTTCCCTCCAAGAGGAGTCTGGCCCAGCACCGCCGCTGGTCCCATGTACAAGTCATCGAGAGAGGTCCTCTACCTGGGCCCTCACAGTTCCCGGCTTCTCCACCCGCTTCGACGGGAGCATTACTTGCTACAGCTACTGCTGGATGCATGTCGCCCACGAGTATGCTGTCATCAACCCATGGACCTGGACAAAACCTGTCATCAACCCACCCTGAACCCACTGCACAGACCCCATCATCACCACCGACTCCGACTGAGATGCGATCAGAGGTGGGCCAGCGCCCTTCTGGTCACTCCTTGACCTCTCACCACCCGTGCCCGGTTCCTGGCTGCTTCAGGGTTTTCACGTCATCATCCGGGGTTGGCCAACACGTCCGGCGCGCTCACCCCGTGGAGGCAAACGCTGCAATACAAGTTGTGAGGAAGAAGGCCCGCTGGTCCCCGGAGGAATCCCGTCTTCTGGCTGAGCTGGAGTTGGACCTTCTGCAGGAGGGGGTGCCTCCAGCTGGCATTAACCAGGCCATCATGGACAAGCTGCAGGCCCGGGGCGGAACCCGCTCTCGGGAGGCCATCAAGTGTCGCCGTCGAGGCTGGGCCCATAAATCTCTTCTAGACGACCTCCGGGCGAGACGCTCCCGGGATTTAGCAGCTGCGGGTCCACCTGGTCTTCCTGTTCCTGGCTCTGGGTCTTCGGAGCTGCTCCCGTCTCCCAGCGACGAAGTTGGTGAGGAAGTGTCTCCCTCCCCGTCGTGGCCTGCTGTGGCTGCACCTGAGGTGGACGCTGCTGGTTCGTCTTCCCCCCTGGGCGCTGTGTTTACTCCTATCTCCCTCACCTCAGTTCTGCATCCTCAGACGGTAGGAAATGACTGTCAGACTCGCTCTGGTGTTCCCCTAGGTTCCTGTCCGGTGAGGTCACCGACCGAGAACTTTAAAGACATTCTGGGTGACCTCGCACAGAAGCTGCCAGACCGGCATGCCCTGACCCCACAGGTCCGAGGGCTTATCGGTCTCGCCCTTATGGACGACCTCTCTGTATCGGACTTGGACAATTTCTTTACTGCTAATTTTCCCCCGAGACCTAGACCTGAACCGCGGCATGTGTCGACCTTTCCCCCTGTGCCTGTGAGTAGGAGGAAGCAACGCCGACGCGACTATGCTTTTATGCAGAGGCTTTACCACAAGAACAGACGCGCTTGTGCTCACCGAGTGATTGATGGGCCCCCCCGCTAATGTGGCTAGGGATGATGTGAACTTTATTGCCTACTGGGTTTCAGTGTTCTCTTCCCCTACAGAAGCGGTGCATCTGGACCCCCCCAAGTGTCGGACCCCCCTACCTGGCATATGGGACCCTATTACTCCCGAAACTGTTTCTGCATGTTGTCCTGCCGTAGGTGGGGCTCCCGGTCCAGATGGCTTGAGTGCGGCGGAACTTCGAAGATTGCCTCCGGTGCTGGTGGCTGCGATTTGTAATCTGGTTCTCCTTCTGGGTTCACCACCAGCATTGTTCCTGTCGTCCAGAGTGGCCTTCATACCTAAGGCGGAGGTCCCTCGGTCACCTGCGGAGTACAGACCCATCGCCGTGGCCTCTGTTTGGCTCAGGCTTCTTCATAGGATCCTGGCGAAGAGGGCCTCCACGGCGGTTGACCTTGATGATAGGCAGAGAGCCTTTATTCCCGCCGATGGATGCGCGGACAACCTTGTTCTGCTCAACGCGCGCTTAACTCACGCACGTCGACAACTCCGGCCGCTGTTCCTGGCTACTTTAGACCTCCGCAAAGCCTTCGACATGGTCACCACCGAGGCGATTCTCCGTGCGGCTGCCCGGATTGGCCTTCCCCAGGAGCTGAGGGACTACCTCGTCACCCTCTACAGTGGAGCCAGTGTGTCCTTGACATCGGGAAGTGTTTCTACCTCCGTCACGCCATCTAGAGGGGTGCGGCAGGGCGATCCCCTGTCGCCCCTCCTATTCAACGCTGTCATGGACGAATTTCTCTCGGAGCTCCCAGAGTCTATCGGCTACCAACTGGGCGAGGCTAGGGTGAATTGTCTGGCCTTTGCTGATGACCTTGTTTTGGCGTCATCTACCCCCCAGGGTCTGCAACTGCTACTGGATAAGGCCGCAACCTTCTTCGACCAACGAGGCCTTCATTTTGGCATCCCGAAATGCCAAACCCTGTCCCTGATCCCTTCGGGTAGACAGAAGAAGTCGAAGGTGGCTGCTACTCAGTTCCACCTGGGCCCGGCGGTTCTCCCGGTGGCAGAGGTTTTGGACTCCTGGCGTTACCTGGGTGTCCCGTTCAGCACGGATGGCTTTGCGGCTGCGTCTGTGCCTGATCTCCAAGACCATCTTCAGAGATTGAGGGCGGCGCCGCTGAAGCCTCAGCAGCGTCTCTGCCTTCTTAAGACTTATGTTCTTCCGAGGTACTACCATCGCCTCACGTTTGGTCGACTCTCGGTGGGCCTTCTGCGACGCCTCGACCTCCGGATTCGTGCAGCGGTGCGTGCATGGCTCAGGCTCCCGCACGATGTCCCCGTGGCTTACCTGCACGCTAGTGTTGCGGATGGTGGTTTGGGTGTGCCATCTCTGGAGCTCACTGCGCCACGTTTGAAGCTGGTCTGGCTCCGTCGCCTGCGGGATTCGCCCATCACAGCCTTCCGGGAGGCTGCGGCTACTGGGAGCGCCACACGCGATGTCTCCATGGCGGAACAGGCCCTTACCAAGGAAGGCCTTCTCCTGGATTCTGCAAATGCTGCTAGAGGATTCTGGGCCTCCTCCCTCTACCGGTCCGTGGATGGCAGGGACTTGAACATGGCAAACCGGGTGCCCGCCGCCCACTCGTGGGTCTCTGATGGATCCAGGATGCTGCGTGGCGCAGCTTACGTTGATGCTATTCGGCTCCGCATCAATGCCCTGCCGACCCGCTCCAGGACTTCAAGAGGGGTGGCGACTCCTAGGTCATGCAGAGCCTGGTGCCTGGTTCCCAGCACTAGGATCCCCGTCAAGGAGTCGCTCAGCCATGTCCTCCAGAGGTGCCATCGGACGCATGGTGCGTCCGGCGTCACGACAACATCCTCGGTTATGTGTGTGGCCGCCTCAACCAGGCGGGCTGGACAGTTCTCAGGGAGCCAGTGGTGCGTACACCCTTGGGAGTACGTAAACCAGACACCGTGTGCCGGCGGGACACCGAGTCGGCTATATTGGACGTCCAGGTCGTGGGTGGTCGTTCCCTGGCCATGGCCCACCAGGACAAGATTGACTATTACGCGGTCCCAGAGATCGTCGACTTCGCTCGGGAAGATCGCCTGGATCCACCCCTGGTGTCGTCCATCACGCTAAATTACAGAGGTGTCTGGGAGCGACGCTCTGCGAGAGATCTTCTTTCCCTTGGGCTCTCCAAATCGGACTTGAGGACCACGGCGGTGCGGGCCTTGGAAGGTTCGTCGCGGATTTGGCGGATTTTTAACCGCGCGACATAATAGGTTTGCTGGTGACCACCTTTAAGGTCTTAGGTCACGCAGTTAGTTGTGAGCGCCTCGGCGCAGGTACTGTTGGCGGGCCACCTTTTGGTCTAGGCCCTGCCTTATTTGTTAGCGCTGTTGCGCAGGTTTGGTGTTCAGTGTTTGGGTGCTGCCTGCCCTCTCAGGCACAATAAAAGAACTCATAGCTAATGACACAAAGCACTGCCAAGTATGACACCCACCATGTTTTTGAAATGCAATCTGTTCAAAGACGAGTGATAGGCGGCAGTAAGAATAATCTGCTTTCGGTAGCTAAATGACACAAAGCACTGCCAAGTATGACACCCACCATGTTTTTGAAATGCAATCTGTTCAAAGACGAGTGAAAGGCGGCAGTAAGAATAATCTGCTTTCGGTAGCTAAATGACACAAAGCACTGCCAAGTATGACACCCACCATGTTTTTGAAATGCAATCTGTTCAAAGACGAGTGATAGGCGGCAGTAAGAATAATCTGCTTTCGGTAGCTAAATGACACAAAGCACTGCCAAGTATGACACCCACCATGTTTCTGAAATACAATCCGTTCAAAGACGAGTGATAGGCGGCAGTAAGAATAATCTGCTTTCGGTAGCTAAATGACACAAAGCACTGCCAAGTATGACACCCACCATGTTTTTGAAATGCAATCTGTTCAAAGACGAGTGATAGGCGGCAGTAAGAATAATCTGCTTTCGGTAGCTAAATGACACAAAGCACTGCCAAGTATGACACCCACCATGTTTTTGAAATGCAATCAGTTCAAAGACGAGTGATAGGCGGCAGTAAGAATAATCTGCTTTCGGTAGCTAAATGACACAAAGCACGGCCAAGTATGACACCACCACGTTTCTGAAATACAATCCGTTCAAAGACGAGTGATAGGCGGCAGTAAGAATAATCTGCTTTCGGTAGCTAAATGACACAAAGCACGGCCAAGTATGACACCCACCATGTTTCTGAAATACAATCCGTTCAAAGACGAGTGATAGGCGGCAGTAAGAATAATCTGCTTTCGGTAGCTAAATGACACAAAGCACTGCCAAGTATGACACCCACCATGTTTTTGAAATGCAATCTGTTCAAAGACGAGTGATAGGCGGCAGTAAGAATAATCTGCTTTCGGTAGCTAAATGACACAAAGCACGGCCAAGTATGACACCCACCATGTTTCTGAAATACAATCCGTTCAAAGACGAGTGATAGGCGGCAGCAAGAATAATCTGCTTTCGGTAGCTAAATGACACAAAGCACTGCCAAGTATGACACCCACCATGTTTTTGAAATGCAATCTGTTCAAAGACGAGTGAAAAGCGGCAGTAAGAATAATCTGCTTTCGGTAGCTAAATGACACAAAGCACGGCGAAGTATGACACCCACCACGTTTCTGAAATACAATCCGTTCAAAGACGAGTGATAGGCGGCAGTAAGAATAATCTGCTTTCGGTAGCTAAATGACACAAAGCACGGCCAAGTATGACACCCACCACGTTTCTGAAATACAATCCGTTCAAAGACGAGTGATAGGCGGCAGTAACGATAATCTGCTTTCAGTAGCTAAATGACACAAAGCACTGCCAAGTATGACACCCACTATGTTTTTGAAATGCAATCTGTTCAAAGACGAGTGATAGGCGGCAGTAAGCATAATCTGCTTTCGGTAGCTAAATGACACAAAGCACTGCCGAGTATGACACCCACCATGTTTCTGAAATACAATCCGTTCAAAGACGAGTGATAGGCGGCAGTAAGAATAATCTGCTTTCGGTAGCTAAATGACACAAAGCACGGCCAAGTATGACACCCACCACGTTTCTGAAATACAATCCGTTCAAAGACGAGTGATAGGCGGCAGTAAGAATAATCTGCTCTCGGTAGCTAAATGACACAGAGCACTGCCAAGTATCACACCCACCATGTTTTTGAAATGCAATCTGTTCAAAGACGACTGAAAAGTGGCAGTAAGAATCATCTGCATTCGGTAGCTAAATGACACAAAGCACGGTCAAGTATGACACCCACCACGTTTCTGAAATACAATCCGTTCAAAGACGAGTGATAGGCGGCAGTAAGAATAATCTGCTTTCGGTAGCTAAATGACACAAAGCACGGCCAAGTATGACACCCACCACGTTACTGAAATACAATCCGTTCAAAGACGAGTGATAGGCGGCAGTAAGAATAATCTGCTTTCGGTAGCTAAATGACACAAAGCACGGCCAAGTATGACACCCACCACGTTTCTGAAATACAATCCGTTCAAAGACGAGTGATAGGCGGCAGTAAGAATAATCTGCTCTGGGTAGCTAAATGACACAGAGCACTGCCAAGTATGACACCCACCATGTTTTTGAAATGCAATCTGTTCAAAGACGAGTGAAAGGCGGCAGTAAGAATAATCTGCTTTCGGTAGCTAAATGACACAAAGCACGGCCAAGTATGACACCCACCATGTTTCTGAAATACAATCCGTTCAAAGACGAGTGATAGGCGGCAGTAAGAATAATCTGCTTTCTGCTAATTTGCTTTTGGGTTGGGACTCGGGTTCGGCCCGGTCCTGGCGCGGGTGTGGCCTTGCCTTTGCCTGGAGGCTAGGCAGTCCTTTTTCGCCGGGTGTATGTTGCGGTCACCTGTAACCCAGTGAATTGGGGGCGGGGCTGTCTGGTCTCTGGGGTCAGCTTGGCTGCCCTGTTGCTACAAGCTGAGTGGATGCGCAACACATAGCCTCTCCCTCGGAAGTGGTCAACTCCACCTTCTCGTGGTGCAACCTGATAACCCTTGGTCTTCGCAGACCGGGGGGACGAACGGAGCTCTGACCCACCACCCCGCTCCTCTGGGGTTGCCGCCCCCAGCGGAGCTAAAATGCTGCAGGGTACAGATACAGATAAGGTACAGATACTCAAAGAATACAAAGAGGAAGCCGGCGCCGTGCGGCGTTGGCTCCTGGTGCGAACCTGCAGCCCTCCAATTCTCCAGTGACCGACCAAGATCAAGCTCCTGCCTCTACCTTCGTCTGCACCTGTGGGAAAGCCTTTACCTCAACGAAGGGCCTCAAAATCCATGCTTCCCTGAAGAAGCACGCCCTGCCAGATCTTCAGGCATCCAGTTATCCTACTACCACATCAAGTCCAGTTCCTGGTCTACCTGCACCTAGTTCGTTCTCGGCGGCCATCTTCACTCCGATGCCGGTTCCAGTGGGGTCAGGCTGTGCTACCACCATCTCTGCCAGTTCAGGTGCCTCTACTTCTGGAAGCTCATCACAGCCATCCACAATTCGGACCTGTTCCGGACCTTCTTCGTCGACGGCTTCTGCTGCGAGTGGCCATCGCTGTGTTCATTGCGAGGCAGTCTTTACCACCAAGAACGGGCTGGGTCTCCATTGCAAGTCCCGCCACCCTATGGAGTATCATGCCAACATAGATACCCGACGAGTCCGCCCACGATGGTCGGACGAGGAAGATCTCCTACTTGCACGAGCCGAAGCCGGGTTAAGAAGAGGATCGACGGAACCTTACTCGCTGAATGCTGAGCTGCACGCACTCTTTCCGGGGCGTTCGCTCGACGCCATCAAGTCTCATCGACGGGGTGCAGCCTACAAGGAACGAGTCCAGAATCTGCTAGCGCCACCCGCTGCTCCAGCCGCCGTCGAGGATGGCGATCAGGATGGTTTGGGGCCTCCCTCTCCTGAGAGAGACGCACGGGCGCAACAGCTTAGGCGCCAGGCCATTCTACGGGAAGTGGAAAAACTAGCAAGTCGGACGCCCCCCACGACCTTTCAGGCAGACCGGTTGTACGACATCGCTAACCAGGCCCTTCGGGGCGCTGATATCACCCAACATCTGAACAATTACATCCGGGATGTGTTTGTTTCTTCTACGCCTCCGGCTACGGGTGATGGGACAAGATCGGCCTCTACCACTGTGGGAGGAGACAACCAGCGTCGCCAATATTCCCGCCCTCTAAGTCGGCGGAAGCAGAAAAGGGCGCTATATGCGCGGACGCAAGACCTCTTCCGCAGGCGTCAGTCGGACTGTGCCAGGGCCATCCTCGATGGTTACGTTTCGGCTGCAGTCGAGGATGGTCCTGCCTTTTTGGATGCCTGGGAAGAGCTGCTGACCGGGCCACCGCCACCACCACTACCTGCGAGTCCTCCATGTGCTGTGAAAGTTTACCCGTTCTATGTTATCACCGCACAGGACATTAAGAGTAATCTGCCCCCCCTAGGCTCCGCTGCCGGACCTGACGGATTCTCTTCAAGGTGCCTGCGCTCTGTCCCATCTGTAGTCCTCAGGGTCCTTTTGAATCTCCTGATGCTGCAACCCAGGATCCCGACTGCGCTGCGGAATGCAAGGTCCGTTTTCATCCCAAAGAAACCTGATGCCAAAGACCCAGGGGATTTTCGTCCCATTACAGTGGCATCTGTACTACTGCGTTTATTTCACCGCATCCTGGCGAAGAGGCTATCATCCCACCTCAAGTTCAATTACCGTCAGAGGGCCTTCCTTCCAGTAGATGGCTGCGGCGAAAACGTCATGCTTTTGACTACGGCTCTGGCTCAGGCGCGCATGGAGAAGAGGTCCCTCTACCTAGCTGTGGTAGATTTGACGAAGGCTTTTGACAAAGTGTCCAGGGCTGCTATCTGTGATGCCGCCAGAACTGCGGGGCTGGCCGAGGACTTCCTGGACTACCTTGAAGATTTATACAGCGACGCGCCGACTCTTCTAAGTGCTGGGGGTGTCCAGCGACTGGTGCGGCCTACGACCGGTGTTCGGCAGGGGGACCCGTTGTCCCCGGTCCTCTTCAACCTCGTCCTCGACGGTTATCTATCTTCGGTGGCGCCGGGCGTCGGCTTTGGCGTTGGGGAGCGATCCCTCGACGTCATGGCCTTCGCCGACGACCTGGTGCTTGTGGCGTCTTCACCGGCCGGCCTTCAACATCGCCTGGACGAGGTTGCCTCCTATCTCCATCCAAGAGGACTTCATATCAACACTAACAAGACGTTCACCGTGTCGCTGGTCGTCTCAGGAAGAGACAAGAAGGTCAAGGTGTCCTCGGAAAGTACGTTCCGGGTTTTGGATGCTCCCGTTCCGGCGGCCTCTCCAGACTTCGTGTGGCGTTACTTGGGGGGCTCGTTTGCTGCTACTGGACGCCCGCGACCAGCTCTGGAGGAAGTCGACACTTGGCTGAAGAGGATCCTGAAGGCACCGCTTAAGCCACAGCAGAGACTCGTGGTGTTGCGGTACTATTTACTACCGAGGATCCACCATCGACTAGTTCTTGGAAGGTGGACTTTACAGCTGCTGAAGAGGCTCGACTGCACGATCCGCAATGCCGTCCGCAGATGGCTGTACCTGCTACACGACACTCCCGTGGCATATCTACATGCTCCGATTGCGGCCGGGGGTCTCGGAGTTCCCTCCCTCCGGGTGAACATACCGGTACAGCAGCGTGTACGCCTGGCGAAGTTCGCTTCCTCCTCTAATCCTGTGGTCCGTGAGGCAATGCGGTGCGAATCTATGACCCAGCTGCTACATAAAGCTAAAACGTCTTCCTATCACGGAGGAAAGCAGCTTGGTTCAATGACAGCGGTGAAGAAGCACTGGGCGTCGGTGCTGTACGCCTCAAACGACGGGAAGTCCCTCGCAGATGCGGGTCTGGTACCATATGCACACAAGTGGATTGGTGAGGGGACCAGAATGCTCCCAGGACGTCACTTTATTGATACGATCAAGCTGCGTATTAACGCCCTACCATGCCGTACGAGGTCCGGGAGAGGGTTGGAAACTCCGAGGGAGTGCCGTGCTGGTTGCAGGTCGGACGAGACTTTGGCACATATTTTGCAGTCCTGCCATAGAACGCACGGGGCGCGAACTCGGCGTCATGACAATGTGCTAAAATTTGTCAACAAACGTCTTCAGGAGAAGGGCTGGTCTACGCAAGTTGAGCCCATCTACAAGGTCCCGGAGGGTACGCTTAAGCCTGATTTGGTTGCCAAGAAGGATGGGCAGGTCGTCATCATCGATGCACAAGTCGTCGGGACGGGAATTGCCCTAGAGTTGGGGCATGCCCATAAAGTTTTAAAATATGACCGCCCCGAGATTGTGAGTCAAGCAAGTGGGGATCCATCAGCTGATGCGACAGTGAGCAGCGTCACCCTCTCGTTTCGGGGGATCTGGGCGAAGGCGAGTGCTGACCAACTGCTACATATGGGCCTCTCCAAGAAAGACATTGCGACCATCACCGTCATTGCGCTCCAGGGTGGAGTCAGGAGTTACAAAATATTTGGTCGTATGACGACGATGGTTTGTAGCCATCGGTGAAGCGGGCTCTGGGTTTGGAGGGTGTGTAGTTCCCGGTGTTGTTCTGCAACACCAGTGTACGGGTATCGCTCCCCTTATGAGCGAGAATTGATTAAAAAAAATATAGCTAAATGACACAAAGCACTGCCAAGTATGACACCCACCATGTTTTTCAAATGCAATCTGTTCAAAGACGAGTGATAGACGGCAGTAAGAATCATCTGCTTTCGGTAGCTAAATGACACAAAGCACGGCCAAGTATGACACCCACCACGTTTCTGAAATACAATCCGTTCAAAGACGAGTGATAGGCGGCAGTAACGATAATCTGCTTTCGGTAGCTAAATGACACAAAGCACTGCCAAGTATGACACCCACCATGTCTTTCAAATGCAATCTGTTCAAAGACGAGTGATAGACGGCAGTAAGAATAATCTGCTTTCGGTAGCTAAATGACACAAAGCACGGCCAAGTATGACACCCACCACGTTTCTGAAATACAATCCGTTCAAAGACGAGTGATAGGCGGCAGTAAGAATAATCTGCTTTCGGTAGCTAAATGACACAGAGCACTGCCAAGTATGACACCCACCACGTTTCTGAAATACAATCCGTTCAAAGACGAGTGATAGGCGGCAGTAAGAATAATCTGCTTTCGGTAGCTAAATGACACAGAGTACTGCCAAGTATGACACCCACCACGTTTCTGAAATACAATCCGTTCAAAGACGAGTGATAGGCGGCAGTAAGAATAATCTGCTTTAATAATAATCAACAAGGATGTCAATATTGAACGAACAAAATCTAGGTGGGTGCCGGAAGAAAGTTACCGGTTGGCCGTTGCAGAGATTGCTATGAAGAGCTTGGATCCCCCTCCACGTTTCATCAACATAGCGCTCCACGAAGCCTTCCCACAAAGGACACTTGAGGCTATTAAGTGTCATAGAAAGGACCCGCAGTACAGAGCCTTGGTCCAGGAATTGTTAGCACGAGGTAACCAACAAGAAGCAAGTCCAGAGGAGGTTCCACTCCAAGAGGAGACGGAGAACAATCAACAGGGAAGACCGCCGCATCAAGAAGAGGCCTTTGTGCGGTACGGCAGAGAACTCCCACCTACACGACTCGAAGTGATTCGTGACGAGATTGAAAAGATTGCAGGGAGAACTCCTCCGGATACGTTCCAGGGCCATCGACTATTCGACATAGCCAGTCAAGCGGTTCGAGGTGTGGATGTTATCTCCATGCTCAATAGCTATTTACGAGATGTATTTGTCAAGGACGGGGGAACGAATAGACCTCGTGGAGTACAACAGCAAGACCAAGCTGGGTGGAGCAAGAGAAAGCTCAAAAAGGCCAATTACCGCAAAATGCAATTTATGTACCGGAAACGCCAGGGGGAGTGTGCGAGACTCGTCCTCGATGGTTACGGTTCGCCTGCAGTCGAGGACGAGGTCTCATTTCTGGACTCCTGGGAGGCGCTGATGACCGCTCCCCCTCCTCCACCACCACAAGATGATGAAGAAGACCCAATCCCAGTTTCAGTGGAACCCTTTTATGTTATTACTTCCCAGGACGTGAAGGCAAATCTCCCTCCTATATCATCAGCACCGGGACCTGACGGCTTCACTGCTAGATCACTGCGCGCCGTTCCGATGACTGTGCTACGACTTTTGATGAACTTGTTCATCTTGTGTGGCAGACCACCTACAGTGCTTCGGAACGCGAGGACTGTTTTTGTACCTAAAAAGCCGGGTGCAGTGCTTCCGCAAGATTTTCGACCGATAACCATAACGTCCGTCCTGCTGAGACTGTTCCACAGAATCCTGGCCCGAAGGTTATTAGCATTCGTTGACTTCAATTATCGCCAGAGGGCGTTTATCCCAGTAGATGGGTGCTCTGAGAATGTTTGGATGTTAAGCACTGCCCTCGCTGAGAGCAAGAGATTGAATAAGTCACTCTATATGGCCACGATAGACTTGACAAAGGCCTTTGACCGTGTGACTAGGGAGGCAATTCTGCGAGCAGCAAGAAGATCGGGATTATCTAGTAGGTTTGTAACCTACCTAAGAGAATTGTATGACGATGCCCCGACGCTCCTTCAGCTTAAGAAGTCCCAGAGGCTTGTCAAGCCGACAACGGGTGTGCGCCAGGGCGACCCATTGTCGCCGATATTGTTCAATCTTGTGGTCAACGAACTCCTGAAGAAGATTGACACCGGGATTGGATTCAAGGTGGCGGGCAGTTCTTTGGACATTATGGCGTTCGCGGACGACATTATAGTGTTGGCGTCGACGCCCGGTGGACTGCAGGACAGACTGAATGATGTGAACCAATTTATGGCCGCCAGAGGCCTTCAAGTCAACGTCGAGAAATCTGCCACCATCTCGCTAATAGCATCAGGAAGACAAAAGAGGATGAAGATTAACGAAGAACCCGCTTTTAAGATTGGGAACTGTTATCTGCCCGCTGTCGGTCCATGCCATACGTGGAAGTATCTAGGAATTACTTTTCGGCCAGATGGGAGGGCACTGTCAACGACACATGAACTGGAGGATGGGCTCAAGAAGATCAAGGGTGCGCCCCTGAAGCCCCAACAGAAATTGACAATACTCCGATGGTACCTGATGCCGCGCTTCTTCCATCGCTTGGTACTGGGGCGGTGGAGCACGAGAATCCTGGATAAAATGGACGTTTTGATTAGAGCAGCGGTTCGACAGTGGCTGCACCTCCCGCACGACGTGCCGACTGCTTTCTACCATACTTCGGTTCGTCGTGGAGGACTGGGCATTACTTCCCTCCGGTGGAGTATACCGATGATGGTAAAGAAGAGAGTTGGAGCCCTTGAATCCTCACAAAATCCAGTGATGAAGGATATTCTAAGCACCCCGTTTATGGTGGATATAAGGAAGAAAACGGAAGCTGCACTACGACGAGGGGGCAGGCACCTGCGCACAGTAGAAGCCGTTGACAAATCCTGGGCCCAGACGTTATATTCGTCGAATGATGGAAGGGCATTACGGGAAGCAAGCGATGTGCCTTATGCACACCAATGGATCCAGGAGGGAACTCGGATTATGCAAGGTCATCAGTTCGTAGATGCGATCAAGATTAGAGCAAACGCACTACCATGTCTCACCAGGTCGAAGAGAGGGAGGGAGGGCCCTAGAGAGTGCCGTGCAGGGTGCAGGAGCAATGAAACATTGGCCCATATTCTCCAAGTATGCCATCGCACCCATGGAGCCCGTGTAAGAAGACACGACAACGTTGTGAGATATGTTGAGAAGAGGCTGACCGAAGTAGGGTGGTCAGTTACCAGGGAGAAGAAGTTCCCCGTCCATGATGGTACCCTGAAACCGGACATTATAGCCAAGAAACAAAATGTTGTCAGGGTACTAGATGCACAAGTCGTTGGGACTGGTATCGATTTAACGGCGGCTCACGCGCATAAAGTCCTCAAATATTCTCGTACGGACCTGGTGACGGCTATCACGCATGAGACAAGTGCCGAGGACCTACAGATTGGAAGCATTACGATGTCCTTCAAGGGCCTGTGGGCAAAGGGCAGTGCGGATGTTCTTGTAGAGATGGGTTTAAAGAAGACCGACATTAAAATGCTCTCGGTTATAGCACTCCAGGGGGGCGCTAGGACATATAGGGTCTTTGGCCATATGACGTCTGTGGTTGCATCCCACAGCTGAGGAGGACTTTGCTGCCGCGCGGCGTGGAGTGTAGGGGTTGGGGGGTCTGTACCTCTCCTGTATGAGAGGGAATTAAAAAAAAAAAAAAAATAGCTAAATGACACAGAGCACTGCCAAGTATGACACCCACCATGTTTCTGAAATACAATCCGTTCAAAGACGAGTGATAGGCGGCAGTAAGAATAATCTGCTTTCGGTAGCTAAATGACACAAAGCACGGCCAAGTATGACACCCACCATGTTTCTGAAATACAATCCGTTCAAAGACGAGTGATAGGCGGCAGTAAGAATAATCTGCTTTCGGTAGCTAAATGACACAAAGCACTGCCAAGTATGACACCCACCATGTTTCTGAAATACAATCCGTTCAAAGACGAGTGATAGGCGGCAGTAAGAATAATCTGCTTTCGGTAGCTAAATGACACAAAGCACTGCCAAGTATGACACCCACCATGTTTCTGAAATACAATCCGTTCAAAGACGAGTGATAGGCGGCAGTAAGAATAATCTGCTTTCGGTAGCTAAATGACACAAAGCACTGCCAAGTATGACACCCACCATGTTTCTGAAATACAATCCGTTCAAAGACGAGTGATAGGCGGCAGTAAGAATAATCTGCTTTCGGTAGCTAAATGACACAGAGCACGGCCAAGTATGACACCCACCACGTTTCTGAAATACAATCCGTTCAAAGACGAGTGATAGGCGGCAGTAAGAATAATCTGCTTTCGGTAGCTAAATGACACAAAGCACGGCCAAGTATGACACCCACCATGTTTCTGAAATACAATCCGTTCAAAGACGAGTGATAGGCGGCAGTAAGAATAATCTGCTTTCGGTAGCTAAATGACACAAAGCACTGCCAAGTATGACACCCACCATGTTTCTGAAATACAATCCGTTCAAAGACGAGTGATAGACGGCAGTAAGAATAATCTGCTTCGGTAGCTAAATGACACAAAGCACGGCCAAGTATGACACCCACCACGTTTCTGAAATACAATCCGTTCAAAGACGAGTGATAGGCGGCAGTAAGAATAATCTGCTCTCGGTAGCTAAATGACACAAAGCACGGCCAAGTATGACACCCACCATGTTTCTGAATACAATCCGTTCAAAGACGAGTGATAGGCGGCAGTAAGAATAATCTGCTTTCGGTAGCTAAATGACACAAAGCACGGCCAAGTATGACACCCACCACGTTTCTGAAATACAATCCGTTCAAAGACGAGTGATAGGCGGCAGTAAGAATAATCTGCTTTCGGTAGCTAAATGACACAAAGCACGGCCAAGTATGACACCCACCATGTTTCTGAATACAATGCGTTCAAAGACGAGTGATAGGCGGCAGTAAGAATAATCTGCTTTCGGTAGCTAAATGACACAAAGCACGGCCAAGTATGACACCCACCATGTTTCTGAAATACAATCCGTTCAAAGACGAGTGATAGGCGGCAGTAAGAATAATCTGCTTTCGGTAGCTAAATGACACAAAGCACGGCCAAGTATGACACCCACCATGTTTCTGAAATACAATCCGTTCAAAGACGAGTGATAGGCGGCAGTAAGAATAATCTGCTTTCGGTAGCTAAATGACACAAAGCACTGCCAAGTATGACACCCACCATGTTTCTGAAATACAATCCGTTCAAAGACGAGTGATAGGCGGCAGTAAGAATAATCTGCTTTCGGTAGCTAAATGACACAAAGCACTGCCAAGTATGACACCCACCATGTTTTTGAAATGCAATCTGTTCAAAGACGAGTGATAGGCGGCAGTAAGAATAATCTGCTTTCGGTAGCTAAATGACACAAAGCACTGCCAAGTATGACACCCACCATGTTTCTGAAATACAATCCGTTCAAAGACGAGTGATAGGCGGCAGTAAGAATAATCTGCTTTCGGTAGCTAAATGACACAAAGCACTGCCAAGTATGACACCCACCATGTTTCTGAAATACAATCCGTTCAAAGACGAGTGATAGGCGGCAGTAAGAATAATCTGCTTTCGGTAGCTAAATGACACAAAGCACTGCCAAGTATGACACCCACCATGTTTTTGAAATGCAATCTGTTCAAAGACGAGTGATAGGCGGCAGTAAGAATAATCTGCTTTCGGTAGCTAAATGACACAAAGCACGGCCAAGTATGACACCCACCATGTTTCTGAAATACAATCCGTTCAAAGACGAGTGATAGGCGGCAGTAAGAATAATCTGCTTTCGGTAGCTAAATGACACAAAGCACTGCCAAGTATGACACCCACCATGTTTTTGAAATGCAATCTGTTCAAAGACGAGTGATAGGCGGCAGTAAGAATAATCTGCTTTCGGTAGCTAAATGACACAAAGCACAGCCAAGTATGACACCCACCATGTTTTTGAAATACAATCTGTTGAAAGACGAGTGATAGGCGGAGTAAGAATAATCTGCTTTGCGGGCATTCCTGGAAACCTGGGCCGATTCGATGACCTCCCCGGCATCCTTGAGGCATCCTTGGAGATGGCACCCCCCCCCCCCCCCACCGACACGCAATAGAGCCTTTTTTCCTTATAACTGGGCAAGACATAAAACGCAATCTCCCTTCATTAGCGGCTGCGGTGGGTCCAGATAGATTTGCGGCCAGAGCTCTGAAGGCAGTCCCTATGGTCCTGTTGCGAGTGCTCTTAAACTTGTTGATACTGCAAGGACGAATCCCCACATCATTGAGAAGTGTCCGAACGGTGTGTGTGTGCGCAAAAAGGCGGATGCTTCCTTTATTATTATAAATAATATATGATATATTACAAAATATTGGCAAGAAGGATGACTGCCTTCCTGGATTTGGACTACCGGGAGAGGGCCTTTGTAGCAGTTGACGGGTGCGCTGACAATGTGCTGCTCATGAACACGGCTATTGCGGAGGCAAGGGAGAAACGAAGTCTACTATATATGTCTATCCTGGATATCACCAAGGCGTTCGATAAAGTAACGAGGACAGCAATAATTGACGCTTGAAACCAGGAGGGCCTGTCTAGGGGCTTCGTGGGATACCTTGAAGATCTCCTCCAGGATGCCCCAGCGCTTCTACGAATGGGCGGATCACATAAATTAGTTACACCAACCACCGCAGTGAGACAGGGGGAAGTGTCCCCCATATTATTCAACGTGGTCATAAATCAGTTCTTGAAGAAGCTCGATCCAGCAGTAGGCTTCAAAATTGGTGAGACTTCTATTGATGCGATGGCTTTCGCGGACGGCATCGTCTTGATGGCTTCGACACCGAGAGGCCCGCAAACGCGGCTTGACGACATCACATAATTCTTGGATCAGCGAGGATTGGAGTTAAATGCAACTAAGTCCTTCACTGTAGCATTTGTTCCATCCGGGCGAGACAAAAAGGTGAAGGTGGATGAAATGAAGGTCTTCACCATTCAGGACCACCCTGTTCCAGCGAAGGGTCCTACTTTCATATGGAAATAGATTGGAGTCACGATCAGCGCTGATGGTAGGGCACGCCCACCCGTCGGTGACCTCGAAGATGCCCTTTCCCTTATCCGCCGGGCCCCCTTGAAGCCGCAACAGCGACTAGTTATCTTGCGGACGTATTTGGCACCGATATTCTATCACAGACTGATATTGGGACGCTGGTCGTTGAGCCTACTCAGAAAGATGTATGTTAACATCCGCGCTGCTGTGTGGTTGCGTCTCCCACATGACCCCCCCCACCCCGGTCTCGTTCTTTCGTGCTACAACCCCAAGCGGAGGATTAGGAGAACCTTCCTTCAGGATAAACGTACCACTGCTTCAGTGGAAGCGTTTACTGGCCATGAGTAATTCCTCTAGCCCTGTCGTGCGTGAGGCATGTAAACATGGATACATCTGCACACAGCTCCAGAAGGCAACTGCGGCACATCGCGAGCGAGAGGCGCCTGCGATCAACGGAGGCAAAATGCAAATACTCGGCGCACAGATTGCACCATACGAATGATGGTAAGGCCCTATCCGATGCCCCCTTCGTACCATATGCTCATCGATGATGATGATGATTGGTATTTTAATGGCGCAGCAGCAACGGAGGCTATAATGCGCCAAAACATTGTTAAAAATGTCACTAGTTAAAAATGGAATGATAAGGTTACAACCATTGCATGATACAAATTAGCTCAAGTACTGTGTTTTCAGAAAATATCGTTAAAATTACAAGGCGTTTAAAAAACCAGTGTCTTTAATAAAATTATAGACTCTACTAAACGGTAAAAGAGCGTCATCACCCAGCAGTAGGGTTGGGTGGAGCGGTAGGTGATTTCTATAAAACTCCTGGAAGTGACGATGGCGAAGGGGTTCATACGATGCACAAGAAATAAGGATGTGTAGGACAGAAAGGAGTTCCCCACAGTGCGTGCACTCGGGTGGCTCTTCTCTGTGAAGAAGGAAACTATGGGTGAGGTGAGTGTGACCGAGTCTTAGCCGTGTACGGGTTACTTCATGTGCTCTCTTTTCCAAGCTCTGTATAGGGTGTCCTATGTTATTTTTAACCAGGTGACGTTTATTGTGTATCTGTGTGTCCCAATATTCCTGCCATCTTTTGTTTATCGTCTTCTTGAGATGGGGCTTCAAGTCCTGAAAAGGTACATCAAATGGCGTCACATCAGCAGAGAGCGCAGCAGCGGCAGTTTTGTCATGTGAGAGCCAAACTGTTCAATTCGGCCTCACCGTCATCGTCATAAGCCAGCAGTGGCGCCGCTACATGCTTATAAGCGCGCGCCACGTGCTGTTCTGAGTTCTTTCATTGTACGACGTTCATCCACATACGTCGTTCGTCTGTTGGATCCTCGCTTTAGCTCATTCGGCCCTTCATCACCCAAATTGCTAGGTATATCTTTATTGTATTTCATTGTATGTATCATACCAGAGTGTCAGTAAACTGTCTGTGTGTTATCCAAATGCCGTATTCCTGAATCTTATTTTTGAGTTTGGCAGATAGCCAGGGACATCGGGTCCATCACCAGCGTTAACACCTTTCTTTACCCCTTTCCCTTGGTCTATCTTGCCTCACAGTCAGCAAGCTCGTTGCCTGCTATCCCTCTGTGGCTAGGCACCCAACAGATGATAAGAGAAAGACCTCTGTTTACGACCCTGCTGGCTATGTACTGAGCTCGCTGCACAAGGTGGTTCTTCTGGGGTTGGATATTACATATGGATTCTAAAGCACTAAGAGAATCTGTATATATGACAGATGATTCTATGTTACTTTCTAAAATGAAGTTCAGTGCTAAAATGATGGCATAAACCTCAGCGGTGAAGATGGACGTGATGCTCTTTAAGCGGTGCATCCTAGTACATGAACGGGATACCATGGCACAGGAGACACCTGTGCTTGGTTTGGACCCATCTGTATAAATTTCAGTGTGGTACTGAAAACTACTCTTCATGTGCTCAAATTCCTGTTGTAGCACTAATGAAGGGGTCACATGCTTTTTGTACTTTGTAAGGTAGCAGTTATATTTTAGCGGGGTTTGCCATGGAAGTACCGTCGGACTGTTTTCTGCGATCATATAACTGCAAGCAGTAAAGCCATAGAGTTGAATCTCATCTGATATTCGCATGCTAAAGGGAGGGATAACTGCTGGTTTGTTTAGGAAGAGTTGCCTAAAACGTGTGTTCTTAATGCAAGATAAAGAAGGATGTTGAGAGTAACCTCTTATCCTTAGTGCATACAGAGTCCCAAGAAGGAAACGACGTTTTGCTAAGGACCACTCGTTTGCTTCCACGTAGAGACTTTCAACAGGTGATGTACGGAAAGCCCCCAGCACGAGTCGCAGTCCCTGGTGATGTACCGGATTCAGAGCCCCCAGCACAGATTGGCGTGCAGACCCGTACACAAGGCATCCATAATCTAGTCGTGATCGGACTATACATGTGTACACGCGGTATAGTGTTTCGCGATCTGCACCCCAAGATCTGTGTGAGAGGATTTTAATGATATTTAAAGATTTCAAGCATTTCACTTTTAAGCTCTTTATGTGGGCTCCAAAGATGAGCTTTGTATCGAAAATAACACCAAGGAATTTGTGTTCTGATTGGACTGCCAGTTCACATCCATTTATGCTTAGCTTGGGCTCCGGGAATAACCCCCTTACCCTAGAAAATGGTACACAGACTGTCTTTACAGCTGAAAACCTAAACCCATTTTGAGACGACCATTTGGCAAGTTTATTAATTGTGAGCTGGATCTGCCTCTCACACATGGCCAAGTTAGTAGACGAATATGCTATCTGGAGATCATCTACATACAAAGAGTACATAATTGAGGGTGGAATCGCATTGGCAATAGAGTTCATTTTGACAACAAAAAGCGTAACACTCAGCACTGATCCCTGTGGCACACCATTTTCTTGTATGAAGAGACGAGAGAGTGATGTGCCCAGCTGTACCCTGAAAGTCCTTCCCTGAAGGAAATTAGAAATGCCGTGAAACAGACGCCCACGTATTCCAAAATCGTTCAGGTCCCGGAGGATACCATACCGCCATGCCGTATCGTAGGCCTTTTCTAGATCAAAAAAGACCGACAAACAGTGCTGTTTTCTTACAAATGCCTCCCGAATGATAGTTTCTAGACGGACGAGATGGTCAAGTGTAGAACATCCGACTCGAAAACCACACTGATACTTACTAAGACACTGATTTTCTTCTATATAATAGACAAGGCGGTTGTTTACCATCCGTTCAAACGTTTTGCCGAGGCAACTCGTGAGTGCTATAGGCCTGTAACCGCTTGGGTTAGAGGCGTCTTTTCCTGGTTTTAAAAAAGGAAGAATTGTAGCTAGTTTCCAGCGAGAAGGAAGTTGCCCTTCTTTCCAAACTAGGTTAAAGAAATGGAGAAGACATTCTCGTGCTTCAGCTGACAGGTGCCTTAGCATCGAGTATGTGATGCGATCCGGTCCTGGGGCCGTGTCTTTCGATGGCAAGGCCCTAAGAAGCTCAGTCATATTAAAAGACTTATTATATGCGAAATGTTCACCATGACCTGCAGATATAGTCTTCTTTTGAGCAGATGTTTTCACCTTCAAGAATTCCTTACTGTAATGTTCAGAACTGGAAACGCTCTGAAAGTGTTCGCCCAGGACGTTGGCTTGGTCTTCCAAACTGTCACAGGGAGACCCATTGATTTGCAGAAGAGGGGTAGAAAAGTTACAATAGTCGCCTTTAATATTTCTCAGCCTCTCCCAAACTTTCTTTGAGGGTGTATTTGATGTCAATGATGAGACAATGCCTCTCCATGATTCTTTTTGAGCTTGCCTCCGTGTCCATCTCGCTTTCGCCCGTGCTTTCTTGAAGTTAAGTAAATTCTGTGCAGTGGGGTACCTACGAAAGATACCCCATGTTCGATTTTGTTCCTTTCGTGTTTTGTCACAGTCGCTCGTCCACCAAGGCTTGGAGCGCTTGGGGATGCGACCAGATGTTTGTGGAATGGACTCAATAGCTGCCTCTAAGATTGTGGTTGTAATAAAGTCATTAGCCTGGTTGACATCCATATCAAATAAAGACTCCGATGGAAGTGTGGCTTTCTCTTGAAAGAGGTTCCAATCAGCTAAAGATAGTTTCCACCGTGGTGATCGTGTAGTCACAGTGTCTGGTGTATTGCTTAACTTTAGGACTAAAGGGAAGTGATCACTTCCTCGAGGGTTGTCTTCTACTGTCCAGTCTATGTCCTGGAACAGAGATGGACTGCAGAAAGAGAGGTCAATTGCTGAAAAGGACTGTGTGGCACTATTTACGTAGGTTGCAGCTCCTGTGTTGAGCATGCAAATTGACCTTTTAAGCAAAATCCTTTCTACCATCTTCCCCCGTCTGTCGATCTTTCGACTGCCCCATAAAAAGTTATGGGCATTGAAATCTCCAAGTATAAGATATGGTGACGGCAGTTCATCCAGTAAATCTTCCAGTTGTTTTTGCTCTACCACCACCGATGGAGGTAAATATAAAGAGCAAACTGTTAAGACCCTATTAAGACAAATTTGAACAGCAACTGCTTCAAGACTTGTTTTCAGTGGTAGGTGCTTCGTAGGAACAGAATTTCGTGTGAGGACTGGAACACCGCCAGATGTACGTGTTGCATCTAAACGATCTTTTCGGAAGAGGTTCCACCGCATGAGTGTGTGTGTCTGTTGGGGGTGCAGGTAAGTTTCTTGTAGTGCGACACAGAATGCATCATACCTGTCCGAAATATCGTTGACGTCATCCAGATTTGTGAAAAGCCCTCGACAATTCCACTGTACGATAGCCATAAGGAAGAAACTAAGAGGAATATATACAAAACGTGTCTGCATTATGGAGAAAAGTGTACTATTCAAGCAAAGTATTATAACTTTTTCTTTGGGGGCATTATGGGCTGTCTCGGTGCTTTCTTCCGAGCAGCCGCCAGTTCCTTAGGTGATATATCAGGGAGTGAGCCACTCCCCGATAGACCACCTTTCTGCTTTCGTTTTGACTGGGAGCTCGCGCTCGTGAATGAGCTTTGCGAGCTTGTGTCGTCATCGCACTCCATAGAAGTCGTTCCTATGGGTGGCGATGACAGGAGTGGCGTCGATGACGGTGACGCCACGGAAGTTTGGTTGGTTGGAGGTGGGTGGTTACCTCCTTGGTCTTCACTTGTGTTTAAGTCTGTCTGTGTGCACTGTGTGATCAATTTTGCTTTTTGTTTGACTGCTGCTGTAAATGACTTCTCAAAAAAGATGGGCGATACTTTTTTTCTGGCTTCTGGGCAGCTTAAGTTTTGGGTAACCTTAACGTGCAAAATTTCTTTTTCATACTTCCACTTCGAACAGGATCTGGAGTATGCTGGATGGTCTTTGGAGCAGTTGACGCAGCAGTCTGGCCCTTTACATTCTTTAGTCTCGTGGCCAGACTGACCACATCGTGCACAACAAGCGGAGCCACGGCACGAGTCCGCAGCATGGCCAAACCTGTTACAGCGGAAACACCGGAGAGGATTTGGAATATAGGGACGCACATCGGCTGACAGATATCCGACTTTCAATTTCTCGGGGAGTGTTGGCTGGTCAAATGTAAGCACGATATTCCTGGTTGTTATGTACTCATTATTTTTCCTTATTTTTATCTTACGCACGTCGATCACTTGCTGCTCTTTCAAGTTGGCAAGGATCTCCTCAACCGGCACATCAATTAGTTCGGGAACTGCAACCACTCCACGACAACTGTTTAATGTCTTGTGAAGTGATGCAGCAATCTGTATATCAAGCATTTCACGAGCGTTCAGCATTTGTTCACAATCAGCCTCAGATGTACATTTTATAAGGAGGTCTCCTGATCGTAGCTTCTTCATTTCCGAAATGTTTGTTGACAAGGATGTTACTGCTCTTTCAATAAAGAAAGGTGACATCTTTCCAAGAGGTACAGTTTTTCCATTTTCTGGAGACATGGCTGACAGCACGATGTACTTGGCACAAAAAGGTTTGGATTTTTGTAGGAAGAATTCGGTCCGGGGACGTTTACCGCCCCCGATCGGAAGGGAATTAGAATGTTTAACCATGCGAGGTTTAAGAAAATGAATGTTCCTAATTGTCACCCACACTTCACATTCATACATGTGGGAAGGTCCCGGAGTTTTAAGGAAAACCCATCGGCCGGAGCTTGACCAAGACCCCGACCGCCACCGTTCAAAGTTTCTGACCCTTCACCTTGCATCCCCTCGGCACGGTACGGATAACACCTTGGGACTGGGGGCTGGGGTCCGTGGTGGCGCCACTCACCAAACACCAGCACTAGCCAGTGCCCCCTGCGGGGCCATATGCTCATCGATGGATCTCGGAGGGCACTAGGGTGATGTCAGGGCATCAATTCATCGACGCTACCACGATACGTATCAATGCACTACCCTGTAGAACCAGGTCTGGCCGAGGCATCGAGGGTCCTCGTGAATGCAGATCAGGGTGCCGCTCTCATGAAACCCTGGCACACGTTCTACACACGTTCTGTCACAGGACCCACGGGGCCAGAGTTAGGAGACACAACAACGTTGTTAAACATTGTTAAACGTTGTTAAATATGTAGAGGAGAATATGAGTAATATGTAGGAGAGTAAATATGTAAAGGAGACTATCTGATATGGGGTACACAGTGGTGGAAGAACCAAGCTTGAATGTCCCCGAAGGGGTTCTCAAGCCCGACATCGTTGCGAGGAAGGAAGACACCGCTATTATCCTGGATGCGCAAATCGTGGGAACCGGGATCTCCGTCGGCTTGGCGCACGAACACAAAGTATTGAAATATAATAGGCCAGACGTGATAGCCCAGGCCTGGGACGTCTCCCACGACAACACCATGGTCAGCAGCATTACCTCTCGTCTCGGGGAGTATGGGCACATCAAAGCGCACATGACCTCCTCAAACTTGGCTTAACGAAGAAGACATAACCATGATGATTGTAATAGCATTGCAGGGAAGCATTTTCGCCTGTCGAGTTTTCGGCCGCATGACGACCACAGTGCGTGCTGATGGCTGATGAAGACTCTGTGGATCACTGGACGTGGTGTATTGGGGGGGTGGGGGGTAACTCCTCCCATGTAAAAGAGAATGATTAAAAAAAAGCTAAATGACACGAAGCACGGCCAAGTGTCACACCCACCATGTTTCTGAAATGAAATCCGTTCAAAGACGACTGACAGGCGGCAGTAAGAATAAACTTCTTTCGGGTAATCGGGTAAACGGCGGGAGTAACTATATGACTCTCTTTTCCGTAACCTCCCACGATAGGCTGGGGGCGAGTGGCTTCCCCCTGTCACCCAGCGACTCGGAGGCTGGTGGAGAGGAATAAGGGAAGGGCCCGAGGTGCCTGTCGACCTTAGCGGGATCGTGTTGCGGCGATCTGTTACCCAGCGAATTGGGCGCTGCTGGCTCGTGTTGACGGTGTCGGTTATACGATCTCCCTACTGCAAGCTGTGTGATGCGCAATACGTAGCCTCTCACTCGGAAATGGTCAACTCCACCTTCTCGTGGTGCTACCTGTTACCCCTGGTACCGCTTCGGCGGGGAAGGGAACTAACGGAGCTCTGGCCTACCACCCGCTGACTTGGGCTGCCAACCCGGGTCGGCGAACTATCCGATAGGTGCAAGCTACGAAATAAATCAAAGAGGAAGCCGGCGCCGAGGGGCGCCGGCTCCTAGCGCTAACCTGCGCACGACGGATCAGACCGCGTCGCCCCAAGACCTACATCAACACCAAAACTCTCCTGGTACCACCTACCCCAATTCCTGTGGTCATGTCTTCAGCACTACGAGAGGCCTCATGGTGCACGCCACCCGTCACCAACAACAACTCGACGTACCTGCTGCTGCCTCTGTGCCACCTACCCATCTACCTGGGCCAGCTGCGCCCTCCTGCGATGCTGCTTCAGCGGACCCTCAAATCAACCATGTTCCAGATCGCCCTTCTACCACCTGTCCTGACTGCGGATCGTCCTTCTCTACTGGAAGAGGCTTAAGCCTCCATCGTCGAGAAGCACATCCTATTGCTTACCACCAGGAAATCTACACGCAGCGAGCAAGACCGAGGTGGGCCTCGGAGGAAGAGCAAGACCTACCGAGAGCCGAGGTTCGTCTCCTCGAGGGACCAAGACTCCTCCCCCGCTTCCTTAACCAGGCCCTCCACGAACTGTTTCCGGATAGGAGTCTGGAGGCTATCAAGTGTCACAGGAAGAGACCAGACTATCGCCGTCTCGTCCAGAGCCTCCTTGAATGGCTGCACAATCGAATAGAGAAAGCCCCACACGGGACCTAAGTAGCTGCCACAGCCGAATTTGCTGCTTCTGATCCGGCTCCTGTAACATCAGTTCTTCCCGAAGGTGGCATGGCCAAGACCCCCCAATCGGATGCCGTCCGGGACACTGCGCATGTTCCTGAACGAACCCGGCGCCAAGTTATTTTGGCGGAATTGGGAAATTGGCGAGTCGTCCTGCGCCTACGGGCTTCCAGTGGCCCATCTGTTTGACCTTGCTCGCCAGGCTGCTGCCGGTGGTGATGTGAGTATGGAACTTAACAACTATATTGCCGATGTCTTCGTGGTTCCTGACAAGCGTGGGCCCTCTGGTACCGAAGTGGCCATCCATAGGCAGCGACCACAGCGTCCGTTGAGTCGCAGGAAGACGAAGCGGATATAATTTTCACGAACCCAGAACCGCTTTCGACGTCGCCAGTCGGATTGCGCCCGCTTGATCCTCGATGGTTACGCGAAAGCTGCAGTCTAGGACGAGCGGGCGTTCCTTGGTGTCTGAGAAGACACAATGACAACTGCGCCACCTTCGCCTCCTGAAGCCACCCATACATCTAGAGCTCCGACCTTCCACCCACTTTATGTGATTACGGCGCATGAAATCAAGACTAATATGCCTAAAGTCAACTGTGCCTTTGGCCCGGAGAATTTTACAGCGAGGAGTCTGCGAGCCTTGCAAATGACCGTGCTCCGTGTCCTATTAAACTTTTTGATTGTCGTGGGCAGCGTACCAACATGCTTAAGGAATGCAGGACGATATTCGTCCTAAGAAAGCCGACGCTTCCCTGCCCACGGATTTTAGACCGATTACTATCACTTCGGTCGTTCTAAGGTTGCACCACCGGATCCTCGCCCGAAGATTGTCTTCACACCTAAGCCCAGATTTTCGGCAGAGGGCATTTATCCCTGTAGACGGCTGTGCCGAAAATATTACCCTGCTTAGGACCATCATAGCAGAGGCGAAGTCGACGGGGAAATCCTTGTTCTTGGCCGTAACTGACCTGGCCAAGGCTTTCGATCGGGTCACCAGGGAAGCAATTTTTATGGCGGCGACTGAAGCAGGTTTATCTCCGGACTTCGTCGCATACATAAGAGACCTCTACAGAGGTGTCCCCACGCTGATGCGGATCAGAGCTTCTACACGACTTGTGCAACCAACAACAGGAGTCCGGTAGGGTGACCCCCTCTCGCCGTTACTTTTAGGGTGACCCCGTGGACGGCTGCGCCGAAAATGTGACTCTGCTAAGGACCATCAGAGCCGAAGAGAAGTCGGTGGGGAAATCCCTGTTTCTAGCCGTGACCGACCTGGCCAAGGCTTTCGACCGGGTCACAAGGGAAGCAATTTTCATGGCGGCGACGGAGGCAAGCTTGTCTCCAGACTTTGTCGAGTATGTAAAAGATCTCTACCGAGATGCGCCTACGTTACTACGGATTGGCGTATCGTCAAGGCTCGTACAGCCTACAACAGGAGTCCGACAGGGTGACCCCCTTTCGCCGCTACTTTTAATCTGGTCTTAGACGGCTTCCTCAAAAAGGGTGGTGATGGCACTGGATCAAGGTGGGGAAGTCGACGCTGGACGTGATAGCTTTCGCCGACGATCTCATCCCCCTCGCGTACTCCCCCGTCGGGCTACAACATCGCCTTCAAGAGGCCACCACATACCTGGCTGCACGGGGTCTGAATATCAACCCCGCTAAAACTTTCACGGTGGCCATGGTATACTCCGGTTGGGAGAAAAAGATGAAAGTGGACTCTGCCGCCATATGTAAAGTAGCAGGACAGAGCGTGACAGCCGCAGGCCCAGACTTTACCTGGAAGTATCTGGGGGTGACATTTACCTTGGCAGGCCGCCCAACGCCCCAAACCCAGGAGGTATCTAACCTGCTCCAGCGCGTTCAGAAGTCACCACTGAATCCCTAACAACGCTTGGTTATCTTGCGTTATTACTTGTTACCAAGACCGGCTGGTGTTGGGATATTGGTCACGAGAGCTGCTGGAGAGACTGCACATTAACATCAGAGCCGCCGTTCGTCGCTGGATAAAACTTCCACATGATGTCCTCGTGGCTTTTTTCCACGCGCCAGTGGCGGGCGGCGGCCTCGGAATCCCTTCTCTTTGCGTCAGCATCCCTACGCTCCAGCGCGCGAGGATCATGTGCCTTCGTGACTCATCCCACCCCGTCCTCAGGGAGGCCACGTCCACGACCTACATGAAGAAAGCCTTGAAGAGGGCCGAAGATGCTTCAACGATGGATGGCCGCCTTCTCCGTTCAGACTAACTGACAGACAGACTGACTCCGTTCAGACATGGCGGCAGTGAAGAAGTACTGGTGCCGCCGACTCTACCAGACGAACGACGGAAGGGCGTTGACAGATGCTTCCCTTGCGCCCTTCGCGCATTCTTGGATCGCGGAGGGCACCAGGGTGATGCATGGCAAGCAGTTCATTGATGCAGTTAAAGTACAAGTAAACGCCTTGCCCTGCCGGACCAGATCTGGTCGAGGAGTCGATTCGGAGAAGCAGTGCCGCGCGGGTTGCCAATCACAAGGGACCCTTGCCCACATATTGCAAACATGCCATAGGACGCATGGTGCGCGGACACGACTGCACTATACTATCCTTCGTTACGTGGACAAAAGGCTACAAGAGCTGGGATGGCGTACAACCGTAGAGCCCGTTATCCGAGTGGCTGAGGGCACTTTAAAGCATGACATTGTGGCGAGGAGGGCTGATCGAACTCTCGTGATTGATGCCCAAGTTGTGAGCACGGGCATCGTCCTCGAGCTAGCCCATGGACACAAGGTCCTTAAAGGGAGGGTCCGCAACGGTTGTGCCCAAAATTAAGTGAAAGTTGATTTCAGCAGAGACCACCCCCCAGATGCTGACAACAGCCTCCGTTTCGTATAAACGTGCGCGTATAATTTATAAACAGCGAAAACGATAAAGCGAAACCGAAACTATGAGAGCAGGCGGTGGCATCGGAATCGAGGAGCGCCACGCCGTGACGTCAGTCGCGAGATTCGTCTGCCGTGATTCCCATCTGTTGTATTGCATTGAAGACGCCAGGAAGCAAGTTACGCTCAACGTGCAGTCATGGAAACCGATTCCGCATCAGAATAGAACTCCACGGGACTTCAGCCCGATTCAGACGTGTATTCTGATGAGGAGAATGACTTGACCGTCACCATAAACCACAACGACTCGCCGTATTCGACGGACCCTGTACCAGTGCGCGCGTCGCTTGAAACCGAGGCCTCGGACCCATACACTGAAGACTGTCGAACTCGGAGTAACTAATGATGAGTTTCTAATAGGTTGTCGCACATTCTTATACAGGGTGTCCCAGAAAACGTGTCATTGAATTATAATAAAAAAACTACACCAACTAGACTCATGCGGTCAATGGCATTTGTTCTTACTGGGTTTTTGCCACCTCCTCATATGAATGTCGTGTAACGTAAGTTTAATTATGTAAATTTTTGCGAGCTTAAGTCGGAAATTTGCCTAGTAAAGGTAACTTTGTAACCCCGCCAATGTGAAGGGCGGTCAAATTAATGATAATTGACAGGGATATTCAGGAGCTATCCCATCGGAGAAAATAGCCGAACATCATACTCTACGGAGGTCGCACAGAATAGCGCCGATGAATTTTTTAGCGCAATCTTTGTCAGTCCGACGAAAGGAGGTTGGAAACCCAGCCCTCCCCGACATCCCAGAAAGAGATAAAACAGGCACGGCTTATCATGTCCGACTTTCGCTGGGATTTTGCTTTCCCTCTCCCAATTTTAGGAACTGTTACTTTTTCTACTATCACTCTGTGGGCTGGCTTCGGAACCTCCTTTCGTCACACTGAGAGCGATTGCGCTCAAAACGTCATCGCGCGCCATTGTCCGGTGCTCCGAAAAGCATGATATTCGGCTATTTTTTCCGATGGAATAGCTCGTGAATATCACTGTGAATTATCATGAATTTGAGTGTATTCGGCACGCTCTTCATATTGGTGGGGTAAAAAAGTGACCTTTACTTGGCAAATTTCCGAGTTCAGTTCGCAAATATTTACATAATTAAACTTGGAGTACATGACATTCACATTAGGAGGTGGCAAAAACTAATAAGAACAAATGCTGTTGACCGCATTATTCTAGGTGGCGTAGTTCTTTTTATTATAATTCAATGACACGTTTTCTGGGACACCCTGTATAAGTGCCACGGGTGCACGCGTAATATGAAACATGTTGCAGGTGCACATGCGGTCGGTGCCTCCCGCAGGTGCCACTCCGAGTTCCCGCATGAGCCGTCTTTTCGTGTCGAACATTCCTGGCTCAAAATGATGAGAACATATCGTTCTCGAGCTGGTCTTCCACCACTTGATTTTGCGCAGCGCCATTTCCCACTCCAAACGACGTTGTTTGGCCGTCGGAAACTGGAAATATGCTACGTCTGTTGTTGTATCCGACCTGTTGCCACAACTGATTATACAGCATGTCTTACCGGCCATCGTGGTGGGTGTAAGATCAGTGTGCGACGTAACGAACACAATTGCTACGGAAAATTTCCTTCGTCAAAACTGCCAAAACACACAGCAAAGCAAGGCGGACGGCGCGGGATATCTCGCGACTTACATCACGCTCGGTGTTGCTTGCAGAAAAGCGCTCGTGGCTCGCACTACCCTGTCACCGAGCGCGTCATAGAAGAAAATCATTTTTATCAAGTTTGACTCAGTTTTCGAAGGAGATATTTTACAGGCATGGTCGTTGATGGCTAAAGGTGACGAATATTCGAAAATCTCGGAAGGGACCTTATGCGGATTCTCCCTTTAAATACAACATACCCGAAATCATCGACCATGTCTGTGGTGACGGCCCGGACCCCGAAGTCTCAAGTGTAACGATATCTTTTCGTGGGATATGGGCCCGTGCCAGTGCGGATACGCTGTTAGACATGGGATTGAGTAAAAGAGACATTTGCATGACTTCTATTATGTCGCTCCAAGGGAGCACTCAGTGTTATAAGGTCTTTGGGCGGATGACCTCGGCGGTCCCCCTTGATGAAGGAGGTGCTGGCCCCCTAGGCACGCGGTGTCTTTATCAGTTATTTTTTTGGGGCGGGTTTCCGGGTATGTCTTCCCATGTTAAGACAGAATGTATTTAAAAAAATAGCTAAATGACACAAAGCACGGCGAAGTATCCCACCCGCAATGTTTCTGAAATACAATCCGTTCAAAGACGAGTGATAGGCGGCAGTAAGAATAATCTGCTTTCGGCGCTACACACAGAGGGGGACGAAATCCTAGCCCTGACCTCCACGTGGTGTCCCCTCGCCCTGGTTTCTTTTTGAGTTCCAGGTGGCTGACTAGGTGCTAGGTAAAGTAGGTGGTGAAGATTCGCGGTGCTGTGCTACGCTTTCAGCGCCCGCTCTGTTGCCTCGAGTTTGTGAAAGTTTTGTCGAGCCCCTCTGCCGCTGCAGTTAGGGGTCCAGCAGCTAGCTTGTGCTGCCCCCTCCCCTTGCTCTGTCATGGAGCACGCTTGTTTTCTCTGCGGCAAGACCTACCGCACTGAGCGCGGTGTCAAGCAGCACCAGCGGTTGTCACATAGACCCTGTGAGGCCCCTATGAGCGTCGTGGTGGGGTCAAGTGTGTATGCGTGTGTGTGTATGTAGTTGGAAGTTTAGTGGCGCGAGGGCAACTAAGGCCAAAAAGCGCCATATTGATGACTAATGTGAGCTCAATGAATGGGTATGGATGGATTAATAAAAATACTGTTTAGCACGTCATAAAATTGATGTTCTAAAACTGTTAAATGATCCAAGCTTTTACAGGCTACTTATCAGCTTACTGGTTTCTAAAAATTTGATGATATTTATGTGTGGCACAACTAGTTCCTCACTCAGCAAGAGAGAAGGGTGATAAGGGATGTGATACCGATAAAATGCCGTGAAGTAAGTGCGGCGATGATGCTCATATAAAGGACATGTCAAACGAATATGAATTACTGTCAAAGGTTCGCAACAATGATGGCATACTGGCTGTTCTTCACCTAACAGTAAGTGACGATGTGTAATGTTGGTATGTCCGATCCGAAGTCTTGCAAATGTAACTTCATACAACCTGTTTTTGTTGTGACTGCTACCCCATTCGTTAACTGTTGGTTTGATCATGTGTAACTTGTTTTGTATTTGTTTGTTCCAGCTTTCCTGCCATAACGATAGCGTGGCTCTCTTGAGCACTGTTCGGTGGTCCTGGAATGGTATAGCCATAATTTGTACCTCGGTTTCAGCTTCTTTCGCCGTGGCTTCGGCAAGCTCGTTCCCTGAGATACCAACATGGCTTCATACCCAACAGAAGTGTATAATATAGCCATTCTGGATAAGTCTTTGTATACACAACAGAAGATGGTGCAAAAGTGCGTTTTTAGCGGGTTGTTTTGTTTTGATTGCCATCACAAACTTTTGGAGTCTGTGTAGATTACTGCCTTTTCCTCCTTTCCTTTTTCTATACATTCAAGTGCAAGCAGCACTCCGCGTATCTCTGCAGTGTATATGCTGGCTTTGGGATTAATATTGACAGAGCGCACGTGACCTGTCTCTGTCACTGCTGCTGCAGCAACGTGGTAAGGTGACTTAGAGCCATCTGTATAGAATTCTGCAAAACCGCTATAAGTGTTCTTTATTTCCAGGAACTCTGCTTTAATGACAAAGGAAGACGTAAGTTTCTTGTCGTATTTGCGCAGCTCAAAATTACCCCGGATCTCATTTTTCTTCCATGGAGCAACGTCATCTTTGTGTGAAAGAATGTGTTCTGCAGTGAGCTCCAACCCACATTCCTCAGCTATACTTTTAGCTCGAACTGCAATGGTGGCGTCAAGTAACCCTGTGGAGACTGTTTTTGATGAGGCTGTGGAAGACCCAGGCCCTAGTACTTCTTCAGTATTGGGCCATGTCCCAGCCTTGGCTGCTCCAGGACCCTCCGTTGTGCATGGTACAGGTCAAGCGCAAGGTACAGCTCAAGCGCAGGATCCTTCGCCGAGTGCCGTTGGGGTTGAGCCAGAGGACCACGCAGCTGTTCCCGATCTGAGGCCCGGTCCTCCTTTGGTGGCTGATCGGGGACCCCAGCTTCTTCCTTGCCATATTTGCTTGCGGAAGTTCCGGACTGTACAGGGGGTACGTGTGCATCACAATCAGAAACACCGTGTGATGGCTTTTGTGGCGTCGGTGGATGTAGCATCCAGGACTGTTGCCTGTGTCTTCTGCGGGGGCGAGTTCGGGACAGTGCAGGCGGTCCGTGCGCACTATGCTTGGAGTCACTCCGGGGAGGAGTTCCGGATGGAGGAGGCCACTGAGGCCCCACCTGGGGTTGATGAGGCTCCGCGATTGAGTGACAGCGTGTTCCAGTGGCCGGTGGTTGGCTGCCTGCGGGTGTTTCGGACGGCGATTGGTGTGGGCCAGCAGATGAGGCATCAGCACCCTGATGAGGCGGCGGAAAGGGTCCAGGCTGCTCTTTCCCGGCCCCGCTGGACGGAGGAGGAGCGGCAGATGCTAGCGTACAGGGAAGCGGAGCTGTTGGTGGATGGAGCCACGAGATTTGTGAATGTTGCCCTGCTGGAGGAGTTCCCCGACCGCACCTTGGAGAGCACCAAGGGCATCCGGAGGACTGCAGCCCATAGAGAGCGAGTGGCGGCCGCGGTGCTGATTCTGCGTGAGAGGGTGTTGCCGGGTAGGGTGCGTTCGTCGCCATCATCTACTCCCCTCGTTGTGCTGCGCCCTTCAAAATCCCCTCCTGAGGACGATGGGGACCCGGTATCGGGTGGCTTCCTTCCCCGCGGCTGACTCGGCACCTGAGCCAGATGGGGTGTTGCTGGCCGGCGATGTGCTTTCCTTCCTTCTGGATGCCCGTGCTGTCTTCGTCCCCAAGTCGGCGACGCCTGGGCTGCCGGGAAAGTTTAGACCTATCGCCTTTTCATCTGCCGTTGCGGCAGTTCCACCGGGTGATCATGGCCAGGCTACGGGATGAGTGCTCCTTCAGTGATCAACAGCGTGCCTTTACAGCGGCGAGGGGATGGCGTTGTTGCACACTATCCTGGCTGAGGGGCGACGCAACAGACGCTCAGTGTACATCGCCACACTGGACCTACAGAAGGCAATTGACACCGTGGCCTTCGGGGCGGTGTTTGCCGCGGCTGCTGAGGCTGGTCTCCCTCCACTGCTCTTGGGGTACCTTCGGCGACTGTATGCTGGAGGACGGATGTTGGTGTCGTCGGTACCGTTTTCGACATGGATTCGTCCAACACGTGGAGTTCGCCAGGGGGACCCACTTAGCCCTGCACTTTTTTAATTTCGTCGTCGATGGGTTCCTGCGGTCCCTATCCAACCACGTGGGCGTCGCTGTTGGCACTACCATCGTGAACGCCATCGCGTTTGCCAACGATCTGGTGCTGTGCGCGTCCTCCCCGGTTGGCATGCGGCATCTCCTGAAGTTGGCTGAACAATACTTTACGCCCCGAGAACTGATGTTTAACATTGGATACGACACTGGCTCCGGCTTCCACTGGATGTCCCAACGGCGTTCTTTCACACCTCCCAGCGTGACGGAGGACTGGGGGCTATGGTGACCCAGATTCTACGGCTCCGCCTGTCCCGACTACTGGATTTCGCCTGTTCCTCTTGGGATGCTGTGGTGGCTGCTTCGCGATTCCCCCTCATGCGCTCAGAGGTCTCCTGGGCCACTAGGGCTGCTACTTGGCAGGGGCGTCTTCTGGCCTCCCCTGCGCAGATCCGCATGTACTGGGCGCGGAACCTGACCGGTACTATTGACGGTCGTGGCCTGAGGGAAGCGTCCGCGGTTCCCGTGACCCATGCGTGGATTGCCGACGGGTCCAGACGCATCGAGGGCCGCAACTTTGTGGACGTGGTGAAAGCCCGCATAAACGCCATTCCGACTAGGGCCAGGTCCTCCCGTTGGCGGCCGGGGCAGGAGGCGGTTGCAGGCTTGGGTGCCGCGCCACTGAAACATTGGCTCATGCAACGCAGGACTGCCCTGCTACCAACGCAGCACGACATCGGAGGCACGACCGAATAGCCATGCACCTGGCTAGGGGTCTCCGTGGCAAGGGGTGGCACGTTCCGCGACAGCGCCACATTCCTACCTCTGTTAGCCTACGCAAACCTGACATAGCAGCGCAGCGCCCTGACGCCATCTGGGTCGTGGACGTGCAAGTGGTGGGATGCGCTAGGCCTCTCAATGTCCTACACAGAGAGAAGAGCAGGGTCCACGACGCCGTCGAGATAGCGGATCTGCTCAGAGTCGCGGCCTCCCCTTCAACTCCGGTGATGTTCACGTCGGCTACGGTCAACATCCGTGGTATCTGGTCGTCCAAGTCCGTGGAGGCGACGCGTCATCTTGGCCTGTCGACGTCCCACCTGCGGCTTGCTGCTGTGATGGCCCTGGAGGGGACCGTGGCGGCCTGGAGGACCTTCAAGAGCGCAACCGCTGCCCTATTTTGCTGAGTTTTAAGGCCCTCTTGTTGTAAGGAGTGCTCCCGCCTAGTAGGAGGCGCGGATTAGGCCCCCGTTAGCAGGCCCCGGGTGCAGCCATGTATTTTTTTTCTTTATTCTGGTGACTCCGCCCGCTCTTGTCGGAGGAATGTGTCCAATAAACATTTCATAGCTAAATGACACAAAGCACGGCCAAGCATCACACCCACCATGTTTCTGAAATACAATCTGTTCAAAGACGAGTGATAGGCGGCAGTAAGAATAATCTGCTTTCGGTAGCTAAATGACACAAAGCACGGTCAAGTATCACACCCACCATGTTTCTGAAATACAATCCGTTCAAAGACGAGTGATAGGCGGCAGTAAGAATAATCTGCTTTCGGTAGCTAAGTGACACAAAGCACGGCCAAGTATGACACCAACCATGTTTTTGAAATGCAATCTGTTCAAAGAGGAGTGATAGGCGGCAGTAATAATAATCTGGCTTGGGGGGCTAAATCCAACCTGCGACCTCCTCGTTGTGCCTCCTGGACCTTGGTGAAGTGAGCGTTCTTTGCGAACTAGTCAAGTGACAAACGCAGGCTCTGGTATCAGGTGTGAAGAGTTTGTTGACGCCACCGTGCGGTGTGCGTTATTACGCTGTTGGCGCGTTGTGTATACTAACTTTCTAACCCCGCTGCCGCGGCAAGCGGGGTGCCAACAGTTTCGGGGCCCTTGTGATGCAGACTCAACTGGACTACGTCTGTCCGGCATGTGCTCGGGCCTTTCGGACCCAACGGGGTTTAAATCAACATCAGCGGCTTTCCCATCAGAACGACGCTCCTATATTGGCCTCACACGAGACTTCTGTCATATGTCCAATATGCCAGCGTCGTTTCTTCTCAAGACAGGGTCTTCTGACCTACCAGCGTTATTACGCGTTATTACGCTGTTGGCGCGTTGTGTATACTAACTTTCTAACCCCGCTGCCGCGGCAAGCGGGGTGCCAACAGTTTCGGGGCCCTTGTGATGCAGACTCAACTGGACTACGTCTGTCCGGCATGTGCTCGGGCCTTTCGGACCCAACGGGGTTTAAATCAACATCAGCGGCTTTCCCATCAGAACGACGCTCCTATATTGGCCTCACACGAGACTTCTGTCATATGTCCAATATGCCAGCGTCGTTTCTTCTCAAGACAGGGTCTTCTGACCTACCAGCGCTGGATGCGCACAGCTAGATCAGCTATCGACGAGGCAGAGCCTGTCAGGGACGCGGGAACTCACCAAATTCCTCTGTCTCAGGAAGGCTCTTTTCGGTGTCCTATTCCGAATTGTATGAGAGCCTTTAGAACTCGAAATGGCTTAGGCCAACATCTAAGACGAACTCACCCAGCTGAAGCTAAGGACAATACTGACATCGATCGCCAACGCCCTCGCTGGTCAGAAGAGGAGAGGGGACGCCTTGCATATAGAGAAGCCATCCTGGTTCGAGAAGGGGTCCGGTTTCTTAACCAGGCCCTGCTGCAGTTCTTTCCAGGAAGGTCGCTGGAAGCCATCAAGAGTCGGCGACGCTTAGACGACCACAAAGTAAGAGTAACGGCGGCGTTGGAGGCCCTCTCAATTCAAGATCGTCTATCATCAACCGGGTCGGCATCGTAAGAGAGTACTATAGATCCACTCAACAGCTCTCGCAATATACCTCGTCCTGACGATACGGGTATAATGGAATCAGGCTTGTCGAACGATTCCCTGGACTCATCAAGGAGTTGTCGAAACAATATTCAGCTGGATTCGAATGATATACAAGCCCAAGATGGCGATTCCCTTGTGTCATTCCAACTGTCCGATGAAACGCTCGAATTGGCCGAGATGTTGGAAGAGATGGCCCCAATGGCAGAAGCAACCTACAGAGAGGATATTGTCCAGTATATCAGACAGCAAGCTGCAAGGCCGAGTCATACTCCCCTGCATACTACGCTCATTGGCATCGCCTTAGATGCATGTGAGGGGAGAGGCATTTTGCCTAGCTTGGAAGCACTGCTGCGCAGACTTGGCCCCGTCTCTAGACCTTGGAGGCCGGCTGCAAGAACCTCCCAGGGATTTCGGCCCGTTAGTAATAGACAAAAACGACGAGCTGAGTACGCAAAAATGCAAGACCTTTATCGACGCTCTTGGGGACACTCTGGAAGGGAAATTCTAGATGGCACTCGTCCTTGTGAAGTGGGAGATCCTGTCGCCTTCCTTGACTATTGGGAGACTGTAATGGCATCAGCTCCGATGGACCTTAATGAGCCGGAGGACACTGATTCGACTGATGTGACTACACCTCATTGGATTCTACTCCGTCCTATCACAGAAGAAGAGGTGAGCTCAGCTATGCCTAGATCACAATCAGCTCCGGGGCCTGACGGAGTCACGCTCCAGGATTTCGAAAGGATCCATCCAAAGCTCCTGAGCCTTGTCTTCAATGTCTTTCTACTGGTCTCTGATCTCCCTGCATATTTAAAAGAATCTAGAGTGGTCTTCTTTGTGAAAAAGTTGAATCCGGCGACACCAGGGGAATTTCGCCCGATTGCTGTCCCCTCCTTCTTCCTCAGAGCTTTTCATCGTGTACTGGCCCAAAAGGCTGTCGGCGACATTATATTTCGATGAAAGACAGAGGGGTTTCAGACCTGTTGACGGCTACGCCGACAATATCGGCATATTATCAGCATTGCTTGCTGAAAGGAAGCGTTGCAGTCGGTCGCTATACTTGGCGGTGTTGACTTGAGGAAAGCATTCGATTCTGTTACCATTGGGGCCGTGTTGATGGCGGGACGGTGGCTAGGACTCCCGGCTCAACTAACCGCATACTTGGAGTGTCTGTATACCGGCTCCACAGTATTGGTATCAGCAAGTGGATTTAAGAGGAAGATCACGGTCACCCAGGGAGTTCGACAGGGCGACCCCCTAAGCCCTCTATTATTCAACAGCGTCGTCGATGGTCTTCTGAGAGTGTTGCCAACCCACATCGGGGCTAGGCTTGGCCCTACTACAGTCAACGCCATTGCATTTGCGGATGATTTGGTATTGGCCGCCTCTACTCCAGCTGGCTGCAAGAACTACTGAATAGAGCAGAAGCGTATTTCCAGCCACGTGAACTGACATTTAATCCAGCAAAAAGTGTTACCCTGTCAATCGCGGCGTCAGGGCGTGACACGAAGACTAAAGTGATCCCTCTGGACTTCAGGGTTGCGGCTGACACTATCCCAGCTTTGTCGACAATGGATGTGTGGCGCTATCTTGGCATCCCCTTTACACCTGAAGGGAGGGGCCGTCCTCTAGTACTCAAAGAACTCCTAGACAACGTGGAGAAGATGTCGACGGCTCCATTAAAACCACAGGAGCGGCTGGTACTGCTAAAGTCTGTAGTGTTGGCACGGGTACAGCATCGGCTGGTATTGGGCAAAATCACACTGCGACTGTTAAAGGACGCAGATGCTATCGTGCGTGGGGCCTTACGTCGTTGGCTTCACCTTCCATTAGACTGCCCAATGTCATTTTATTACGCCTCCACACGGGATGGCGGTCTGGGGATCCCGTCATTACGTACATCCATACCGAGGCTGCGCTTTTAGCGGTTCTCAAGAATGGCGACCTCCTCATCCCCCGCATCTGTAGCAGCTACAGAAACTCCCGGGCATCATGCGGATTTAGAATGGGCTCAGAGTGCAGCGACTATCGATGGAGTTTTTATCTCTACCTCCCGGGAAGGTTGGGCCCATTGGGCAAGGATCCTGCACTCTACCCTAGATGGAGCTGGTCTACGAGAATGTGGTGATGTCCGCTGGGCCCACTCATCGGCGGCCAATGGGACAGGGCTCTTCACGGGCCGCGACTTTGTGGTTGTCCATAAGGTCAAAATAAATGCACTACCCTCTACTGCTCGAAGATCAAGAGGGCGCCTACTCGGAGCAAAAACCTGTGCTATTGGTTGCCGAGCGGTCAAAACACTGACTCACGTCGTTCAGCACTGCGGAGCCACAAGTGGGATGAGAACCCGGTGCCACGATAGGATTGCCATCTTTGTTGCATCTCGCCTAAAGCGAAAAGGCTGGTTTGTTCAGAGGGAGAGGATCCTGCGGACATCTACAGGTTTGCCGAAACCAGATATTATTGCCATAAAAGATGACGCAATTTTGGGCATAGACGCCCAGGTCGTGGGATGTGGCCGTTTCTTAGATGGTGAGCACCGACGGAAGTCTCGTAAATACAACACACCCGAGATCTGCGAGATTCTTCTGGCAGGCTCGTCGAGGATTGTGGCCTTCACATCAATTACTCGCAACTACCGTGGCGTCTGGTCTAAAGAATCAGCTGAAGACCTCATCAACCTTGGACTATCCAAGAGAGACATTACTACGACTTCGGTCAAGGATCTTCAGGGCACGTTGGCGGCATGGAGATGGTCGCGGCAGGCCACATGGCACTCCGCTGAAGTATGAAGCTGACCAACCGGAAGATATCTGCTTCAGGCAAGTCCCAGCTATTCCGTCAATGAAGATTATCAAGACGAAGCAAGCATCAAGCAGCAAGACGAAGTTGCGTAAATAGCTAAAAATGTATTAGTAGCGTAGAGTAGCTTGATGGGCTCGTTGATACATGACACAGAGAACAAGGAGCAGTCAAAAACAGGGACAACGACACAAGAAGACACACAAAGCCTCTGGAAGGTGGAGAAGTTTCACGGTGCTGTGTCCTTTCTTCAGCGCCTATTCTGTTGGCTCGTGTCAGCCAAAGTTTGTTTGAGCCCCGCTGCCACTGCAGTTTGGGGTCCAGCAGCTAGCTTGTGCTGCCCCTCCCCTGCTCTATCATGAAGCACGATTGTTTTCTCTGCGGCAAGATGTACCGCACGGAGCGCGGTGTCAAACAACACCAGCGACTGTCGCATTGGCCATGTGAGGCCCCTATGGGCGTTGAGTTGGGGTCAAGCAACCCTGTTGTGACTGCTGCGGTTGGGTCAAGTAGCCCTATACGGGCAGTGATTGAGGAGGCTGTGGAAGATCCCGGTCCAAGTACTTCTTCTGTGTATATTCAAGTGACAGACCCGGCTGCCCCAGGGCCCTCTGACGTACAGGAGCTTCGTGGAGTACGCGATTCACGTCAGGCACATGTTTTTCCGCCTATTGCTGGGGTTTTCGGCCAGGCGGCTGCTCCCGATATAAGGCCCGGTCCTTCCTCTGTGACTTACCAGGGGCCCCGTCTGCTTCCATGCCATATCTGCATGAGGGAGTTCAGGACAGTACATGGAGTGCGTGTGCACCACAACCAGAAACACCGTGGGATGGCTTTTGTGGCGCCGATAGATATGAACTCCAGGACTGTTACCTGTGTTTATTGTGGCAGTGAGTTCGGAACGATTCAAGCTGTCCGGGCACACCATGCCTGGAGGCATCCCGGGGAAGAATTTCGGTTGGACGTGGCCTTTGAGGCCCCTCGTGGAATGGAAGAGGCCTCGATGGGAGATGGCGTGCTCCAGTGCCCTGTGGATGGCTGCCTGCGGGTATTCAGGTCAGCAATTGGTGTTGGCCAGCATATGAGGCATCAGCACCCGGATGAGGCGGCGGACAGAGTCCAAACTGCTGCTTTAACGTGCTGTAAGGCGTGCAAGTAAGTGTAAGGCGTGCTCCCGCCTGGAGCAGGCGCGTTTTAGGCCCCCGTTAATTGGGGGCAGCCATGTAATTTTTTTTCTTGTTGTGGTGATTCCGCCCACTTCTGTCGGAGGAATGTGTTAATAAACATTTTATAGCTATATGACACAAAGCACGGCCAAGTATGACACCCACCAAGTTTCTGAAATACAATCCGTTCAAAGACGAGTGATAGGCGGCAGTAAGAATAATCTGCTTTCGGTAGCTAAATGACACAAAGCACGGCCAAGTATGACACCCACCGTGTTTCTGAAATACAATCCGTTCAAAGACGAGTGATAGGCGGCAGTAAAAATAATCTGCTCTTGGGACGAGCCTTCTGAGCCCCTGATGACGGCGGAGTTGCGGCAACTCGTGTGCTCGATCACGGAGGACGAGGTGGCTAGAGCTTACCCCAGGGACATTTCGGCCCCTAGACCCGATGGAGTGCGTAGCTCGGACCTCAGACCTGTTCCCCGCATCATGCTGATGATGATCCTCAACCTGTTCTTACTGGCGGGTGATGTTCCTGGCTACATGCGTGACGCTACGGCGGTCTTCATCGCTAAGGTGCCCCAGCCGTCTAGCCCGGGGGATTACCCTCCTATTACGGTGACTTCTGTCCTTCTGCGGCTCTTCCATCGTGTCCTGGCCGACAGCCTGCGTGATGTGTGCCCTTTCAGCGTCCAACAGAGAGCCTTTTCAGCAGTGGACGGCTGTGCCAAAATTGTCTTCCTTCTGGACACGGTGATTAAGGAAGCCCGCCGTCGCTCCTGCTCGTTGTTTATGGCCACCTTAGACCTTAGGGTCGATTCTGTGACCTTCGGTGCTGTCTTGTCGGCGGCTAGGTGTGCTGGTCTGCCTGCCCTTCTCCTGGGTTACTTGGATCGCCTGTACCGGTCATCGAGTACTAGAATCTCCGCGGGACCCTTCAGGCGTACCATCTCGCCTACCTGTGGTGTCCGGCAGGGTGACCCCTTGAGCCCAGCGCTCTTTAACTTCGTTCTAGACGGTCTCCTGCGTTCGCTGCTCACCTTCGTCGGGGTCCCAGTTGGGAGTACCACCATCAACTCCATGGCCTTTGCGGATGATCTGGTCTTCTTCGCTTCGTCCGAGACCGGCCTTCAGGATCTTCTCCAGCGAGCTGTTGCGTACTTGTCTCCGAGGGGGCTCTGATTCAATGTGGCCAAGTGTCGCTCCCTGTCCACCATCGTATCTGGGCACGATCAGAAGACTGTGGTTCGCCCGGTGTCCTTCACCTTGGATGGAATGCCCCTCCCTGCTTCTTCCTCTGCGTTGGAGTGGCGCTACTTGGCGGTGGCCTTTGATTGGTCAGGTCAGCGTCCACCGGCACCAGCTGAAGAGCTACGGTCCCTCCTTGGGCGGCTCACCCAGGCTCCCCTGAAGCCTCAGCAGCGCTTGTTCCTGCTGCGTGGGTTTGTGCTGCCTAGGCTCCTGCACCGCCTCGTCTTGGGTGCGGCCACTATGCGGTTGCTTAACTAATTAGACACTTTGGTTCGTGCTGCTGTTCGTCGCTGGTTACGTCTGCCTTTGGACCTGGTAGTGCCCTTTTACCACGCTTCGCACAGGGACGGGGGCCTGGGGATGCCTGCACTGATCACCCAAGTGCCGCGTCTGCGCCTGGCGAAACTTGAGCGGCTGTCCTCTTCTACCTGGGATGCTGCGAGGGACGCCTGTCGTCTTCCGGCTTTGCGTTCCGAGTTCTGCTGGGCCAGGCGTGCGGCGACGTGGAACTTCAGGCTCCTGCGGTCGGCTGCCCAGGTCCGGGTCTTTTGGGCTAGGAGACTACATGCGGCCGTGGATGGGCGTGGTCTTCAGGAGTCGGCTGCTGTGCCCTCGGTCCACGGCTGGGTGACCGATGGCTCTTCCCTCATGACGGGCCGAGACTTCATTGACAACGTCAAGGTGCGTGCCGACGCCATCCCGATTCGCTCCCGAGTTGCTAGGGGTCGACCGACTATGGACCACACCTGCAGAGCCGGCTACAACGCTTCGGAGAGTTTGGCTCATGCTGCGCAGCACTGCCCATCTACCAACGGAGCTCGGCGTCGTAGACATGATGACATTGTGGTCTTCTTGGGCTCTGCCCTCCGCCGCCCCGGCTGGCACGTCCAGAGAGAACGTCATCTGACGACATCTCTTGGTCTCCGCAAGCCACATCTCGTCATCTTCAAGCCGGATCGAGTCCAGGTCATCGACGTGCAGGTGGTGGGGGCCGGTCGCAGCCTCGACGCCCTTCATCGAGCCAAGGCATCGGTCTACAACACCCTGGAGGTGACGCAGTTGCTGAGTGCCTCTTCTTCCCCTGGGACGCCCGTCTTGTTCACTTCAGCCACCGTCTCCTTCAGGGGTGTGTGGTCCTCAGAGTCGGCATCCTCTCTCATCGAGTTTGGCATCACGAAGAGCCAGCTGAACCTTGTGCCCGTGAAGGCAGTGCCTGAAGGCAGTGCAGGCTGAAGGCAGTGCAGGGGACAGTGCGCGCCTGCCGGACTTTTAAGAGCTGCACCATTCGCTCATGGCGCGACCACCTATGTTACGCGGAACCCCGCTTGTGGTGTTCTCTGTAACGCGCCCTTTTTCTTTTGTAATATTCGCCACGTTATTGTTGTTTAGTTGGCTCCACGGGCCCCTATTATTGTATTGGGGGACTTCTTGCCCTTTCAAGAAGGAATGTCTTGATCGTATTTATTCAATAAAGATTCAGCATAGCTAAATGACACAAAGCACGGCCAAGCATCACACCCACCATGTTTCTGAAATACAATCCGTTCAAAGACGAGTGATAGGCGACAGTAAGAATAATCTGCTTTAGGTAGCTAAATGACATAAAGCACGGCCAAGTATAACACCAACCATGTTTTTGAAATGCAATCTGTTCAAAACGAGTGACAGGCGGCAGTAAGAATAATCTGCTTTCGGTAGCTAAATGACACAAAGCACGGCCAAGGATGACACCCACCATGTTTCTGAAATACAATCCGTGCAAAGACGAGTGATAGGCGGTAGTAAGAACAATCTGCTTTCGGGTAAACGGCGGGAGTAACTATGACTCTCTTGCTAGCCATCATCACACTACAAGAGGGAGTGCGTTCGTACAGAACTTTTCATCGCATGACCTCCGTACTCCACGGGTGAAGAGGGCTGCTGGGTCGTGGGGTTACTGTCGGGTAGCTATTGTATTTAATTTTGGATAGTTACTGTATATATTGTTGAGGTATATCTTCCTATAAAGATAGAAGTTAAAAAAAAAATAACCTCTCACCATAGGTCGGGAGCAAGTGGCTTCCCCCTGTAATCCAGCAACTTGGAGACCTGACAAAGGGAGGGGACGACCGCTGTCTCAAAGCCGGGGATGAGTGGCTTTACCCTGTCATCCAGCGACTAGGAGGCCGGTGTGGAGGAATAAGGAAAGGGCCCGAGGTGCCTGTCGGCTTTAGCGGGATCGTGTTGCGGCGATCTGTCACCCAGTGAATTGGTTGATGATGATTAGGATTTTTTCTGGCGCAGCGACTACAAAGGTCATAATGCGCCAAACCCTGGTTATGAACACGGATAAATTAAGTTATAAGAGAAAAGTGAATGAAATTCAACCTAAAAATATACTGATATAATTAAAAGAAGTGTGCGTAAAGTTATCTTGCGGAAAGTAACTAAAAAGTTATAGGATCCCAAACAGGCCTATGTCCCTAAAAAGCTTCTCGACATTATCAAAAGAAATGACAGGCTCATCACCCAACAAGAGTGCTGGGTGAAGAGGCGTACAATGCTTGTAGCATTCTGTGAAGTAGCGCTGGCGATGATGTTCGTGTTGTGGGCACGTGATGAGAATGTGGAGGATGGAGAGTTGTTTGTTACAACTGGTGCACCACGGTGGCTCCTCTCCACGAAGTAGGTGGCCGTGCGACAAATATGTGTGCCGAATTCTGAGCCTGTGTCTCAACACCTCGTGGAGACGTTGTTGAATTGCATGTACCTTAAGCCCTACGTGTGGTTTTATGAGATGAAGCTTGTTCAGAGCTTGCTCATCCCAGAACTGCTGCCATTTTGCGTTAATGGCCTTCTGTAATGTGCGTCTGAAGTCATGGAAAGGGATGTCGAATGGGCTAATTTCTGATGAAAGAGCTGTTGCTGCGGCTCGGTCTGCAAGTTCATTTCCTGGGATACCCACGTGACTGGGCACCCAGCAAAATGTTAAATTATAACCTCTGTTTATTATCCTAGTGGCCAAAGAACGTGCTCTATGGACTAGAAGGTTCTTAGCCCGCTGCACACTACTCATAGCATGCAGAGAGCTAAGAGAGTCTGTGTAAATTACTGCAGATTTAACATGCGTTTGCAATATAAAATTAAGCGCCAAGATGAGTGCATATACTTCAGCAGTAAAAATGGATGCTGCTGGATTTAAACGGTGTGACCACGTCACCGCTGCAGATACCATGGCGCAGGAAACGCTGTCAGCAGTCCGTGACCCATCTGTGTATATTTCAGTGCGGTCACCAAAGGAATGTTTTAATTCGAAGAACTCTTGCTGAAGGGCTAGGGGCGACGTATCGCTTTTATTGTACTTAGTTAAGGATTAGTTAAACTGCGGCTGTGATTGCCAAGGAGCACATTCGTCACCCTGTTCTAGGATCCAGGAGTCCTGATACAAAAAGTTATAAAACTCTTGATACTGCAAGGCTCACATGCTAAAAGGCCGTACCACTGATGGTCTGTTTACAAATAGTCGCTGAAGCCGTGTGCGTTGCACACAAGGCATGGCGGGATTCCGACAATGGCTTTTGACTTTAAGACCATAAAGAATAGTAAGGTAAGACCGTCGTCTGTCCAGAGACCACTCATTAGACTCGACGTACAAACTTTCCACTGGTGAGTACTGGGTCAATTAACCTGAGGACTGACGTACGAGCAGAACTGTAAACAATACAACCATAGTCAATCTTCGACCGAATTATTGATGCATATATTTTGTGGAGGGTTGTTCTGTCTGCTCCCCAAGACTTGTGAGCGATAACTTTCATGAGACTTAAAGACTTTATGCATTTTGCTTTTAGTTGCCTGATGTGCGGCAAAAATGTAAGCTTTCTATCAAATACCAGTCCCAGAAATTTGTGCTCTTCTCGGACAGCAATGTTCTCACCATTCATGTAAAGTGTAGGGTTCGCAAATAGTCCCTTTTTTCTCGTGAACAGAACACCGATAGCCTTTTCTGAGGAGAACTTGAATCCGTGCTGGTCTGCCCATTTAACCAGTCTGTTTATTGCCAGTTGTAGTTGCCTCTCACAAGTTGCCAAATTTGCAGAGGAGTATGAAATTTGAATGTCATCAACGTACAACGAATACGATATAGACGGTGGAATTGCAGTGGTACGGAGTTCATTTTCACTATGAATAATGTCACACTGAGCACGGAGCCCTGAGGAACTCCATTCTCCTGAAGAAATGGTTGTGATAGAGTGCTACCCAGTTGGACCCTGAAAGTTCGATCTTGGAGAAAGTTAATGATACAGCGTAAGAGCCGTCCCCATATCCCTAAAAAGTATAGATCCCGGATGATCGCATACCTCCACGCGGTATCATATGCCTTTTCTAAATCGAAGAATACAGATGCACAGTGACTCCGCCTGACAAACGCTTCTCGGATTGTGGTCTCCAAACGAACAAGATGGTCGGTCGTTGAACGTGCAGCTCGGAATCCACATTGGTACTTATCAAGACAGTTATTGCATTCAAGATAATACACTAGTCGGTTGTTCACCATTCTTTCGAATGTTTTGCCCAAACAGCTGGTGAGGGCAATGGGCCTGTAGCTGGTGGGATTTGATGCTTCTTTGCCAGGTTTGAGAAGTGGAATTACAGTTGCTACCTTCCATGCTGCTGGCATCTGCCCCTTATCCCAGACTTTGTTGAAGAAGTTTAGAAGACACCCTTTGGATTCCTCTGATAAGTGGGTGATCATGGCCTCGACAGTTCCATTGTAGAAGGACCTGTCCCATGAAAAGGATTGTGGTTAAGAAAAACAAAGAGACTTTGACCATTATGTGCATTTAAGGAGGCAGCACCCTTGGTGGGGGCTGTTTCTGCTGGTCCGTGGGTCTGTTGCCTCTGCCTCTACCACTCGATCTCTCGCGTTTCTCTTTTGATTGCGAGAAAGTGCCTGGGAGACTCGAAGACGACTTTTGTGAAGCACGGTCTTCGTCGTCGAGCTCCATGTTAATAACAGGTACCTGGGATGGATCTTTGAGCAATCCATCCCAGACGGATGCCGTGCCAGCAACCTCAGCTGAGGCCGCTGCAGGCATAGAGGAAGTAATGAGACCAGAAGGAGAAGGAGACACTTCCGTATCTCCCTCCCTCTGAGGGGGAGTGTGGGGTGGAGGCCCAGCAGTTTGGGTCTCCACAGACCTCCTCTGTGGTGCCACTCCCCTGCGCACCACTTCGGAGAAAGTGCCCTTTTTCCTGAACTCTGCTTGTGCCTTTGCATCTTTGTACGATATATTTTGTTCTGCCTTGATTCTAAGAATTTCTTTTTCATCTTTCCATCGGGGGCATGACCTGGAGTAGACAGGATGATCGCCTTTACAATTTGCACACCGCACTTCATTTCGGCAGGATTCTGCTGTGTGGTCTCTACCTGAGCATTTGGGACATGTTTCCTGTCCACGGCAGACCTGAGACCCGTGTCCGAAGCGTTGACACTTGAAACAACGCCGCGGATTAGGGACATAGGGTCGCACGTGGCAGTTGAGGTAACCAGCCTTGATGGTTGTAGGAAGCTTGTGTAGTTGAAAGGATAGAACAATGTGCTTTGTTGAGATTTCTTTGCCGTCCCGACGCATCACTATTCGCTTTGCTGCCACGACACCCTCTTCCCGCAAGCCTTCTTCAATCTCAGACTCGGTGCACTCGAGAAGCTCAATTTCCGAGATCACGCTCCTGACAATATTGAGGTTTCTGTGTTTTGCGATAGATACCGGTATGTCCCCAATTTTCTTGACCGCTTGGAGGGTCGAGCTTTGCTCCCTGGTTTGAACCTCAATTTGAAGGTCCCCAGATGACAGTTTTTTTGCAGTGTAGGTCTTTCCAATTGATTTTTCTATTTCCCTGGCAATGACAAACGGTGATATCTTAGAGAGTGGTTTTGCCTCGTCTTCAGAATGGAGTACCAGGAATTTCGGAAACCATGGTTCTGGAGATAGGTTGAAAGAGTTCACTGGTGCTTCGGTGCAGCGCAGCTTATGGCGCTGATCTTGTTTTTTTGAACGTGAAGAATCCATGCAAAGAAAGAAATGGTTCGGTGCAGCAGGTGTGTCGCCCACCATCGAGCTCAACGAGGGAACGTGTCCCACACGTTAACACTTGCCTCTACACTATACCCTAGTGCAGCTTCTGGAGAGTGAAAAGACTGCCCAAGGTTGACCCTTGCCGCCAAAGAAGGTGAAGGTAGGAGAAGGATGATAGTGAAGGGGTAGAGAAAGAAAAAGTAATGAAAAGGGAGATGGCGACTAGCTGAATAATCCTGGCCGGGCCTTCCAGGACCACCCGTCTATGAGAAGCAGGGGCCAAGGCGGTGTGTTGTTTTCCCGGAGGGGCCCCGAAGGGTCCTAAACAACTTCCGGGTCTACTCAACCGCCAGGATCCCCCTTTCCCCAGACACGGGAAAGCCACGCACAGCTATACGTGGGGGTCTCCCTCCTGCGGCGACCCAACCGTGAAAGCAGGAGGGGGCTACTGCGGCTGCTGCCATGCGATGGGGGCGCCAAGTTCCCGACGCCGGGTCAGTGAATTGGGCGCTGCTGGCTCGTACTGACGGTGGTGGTTATACGATTCTCCTTGCTGCAAGCCGTGCGACGCGCAATACATAGCCTCTCGCACGGAAATGGTCAACTCCACCTTCTCGTGGTGCTACCTGTTACCCCTGGTACCGCTTCGGCGGGGTAGGGAACTGGCGGAGCTCTGGCCTACCACCTGTCACGACGGGGCTGCCAACCCTGTCGTGGCGAAAATTTTGCTGGGCACGACAACTCAAACAAATCAAGAAGAAAGCCTGCGGCGAGGGTCGTCGGCTCTCAGCATGAACCCACGCCAGTGTACCCCATCAGAGCCTGACCGAAGCCCTACTGTGCCAACTTGTACCTGCGGAGCATCTTTTTCCACTATGAAAGGCCTGCGCATACATGCCTCACTAAAGAAGCATCCATTACCCGAAACTACTGAACAACAAAGCCGTCCTGGGACCAGCACAGAAACATCCAGTGCCACTCAAGAGGGCGGACCAAGTCAACCAACACCGCATTCTACCACTGAGAGGGGCTTCTTGTGCCCAGAGTGTGGTTCGAATTTCAAGTCTAACATCGGGTTGGAATTGCACGGAAAGGCAAGACACCCAGTGCAATACCAGTGTCAGATTGACACAGCGCGTGTGAAGCCGAGATGGTCACCGGAAGAGGAATACATCCTGGCAGCCACAGAGGTTCGCCTGCTTCGAGGGGTTAAGCCACCGAGATTTATGAATCAGGCACTTGGCGAACTACTACCGGACCGCTCCATTGAATCGATTAAATGCCACCGAATACTGGCCACATGCCGTGACCTGGTAAGGTCGCTACTTTAGAGACCTGACCATGGCGCAGTTCCCGTGATAGCGCCTTCTCCGGACCCTACTCCAGCGCCTCTTCTTCCACTACAATCTCAGAGCCCGGAGAGACCACCATGTCAAACTGCTGGAAATTTCAATCAATTGATAGCTACGGTTGAATCGCCAGACCAGAGTGCGACTCAGGGCAACACCCAAGCCTCCCGATCAGCGACTCTCCCGACCCAGCAGAGATGGAGATGTTCGGACCGTCAGCGTCGAAAAGAGAAGCCATAGTCAGGGAGCTAACAAAGTTAACTGATAGAACTCCTCCTGACTCCCATCAAGGCCGGCGCCTCTTTGACATTACAAAATCTGCGCTTTTGGGGGACGATGTGACAATGGCGCTGAACAGCTATATCAGGGACGTTTTCTTTCGCGATAGTGTGCCATCTACAGAGAACACTCGGCGGCAGAGACCTCCTGGGCCAGACACCCGCAGACCGATAAGCAAGAGAAAGAAGAAACGGCAGGAATATGCCAGGATACAGGATATGTTTCGAAGAAGGCAGCCGGAGTGCGCCCGTCTCGTCCTCGATGGTTACGCGTGAGCTGCAGTCGAGGACGAGGGGGCATTCCTAGATGCCTGGGCTAATATCATGACAGCTCCTCCGAAGGAATCTTCACGACTATCCCCTCAACGATCGCCTCATCATCTGCGAGTGGAACCACTGTACCTGATAACAAGTCAAGACAACAAGAGGAATCTTCCTTCGATGTCATCAGCAGCTGGACCGGATGGCTTCTCGCCGAGAGCCCTAAGAGCCGTCCCCATGACCTTGCTGAGGGTGCTCCTGAACGTGTTGATGCTGCAAGGACGAATTCCCACTGCTTTGCGAAGCGCCCGTACGATCTTTGTGTCAAAGAAGCCTGGTGCCGCGCTTCCTGGAGAGTTCCGTCCTATCACGGTGGCTTCAGTGTTATTACGGTTGTACCACAGAATATTAGCAAAACGACTGACAGCGTTCCTGGACTTTGACTTTCGGCAAAGGGCTTTCATTCCCGTAGACGGATTCGCTGAAAATGTTCTCCTAATGAATGCAGCGATGGTGGAAGCAAGGAATAGGAAGAGCCCACTATATATGGCAGTCCTCGATATGTCAAAAGCATTTGATAGACTTACCAGAGAAGCAATAACCGATGCATTGTACCACGAAGGCATCTCCACTGGCTTCATCCAATACCTTCAAAATCTTTTTCAGGATGCCCCAACTTTATTGCGTATGGGAGCAACTCAAAGACTGGTCAAGCCAACTACTGGAGTGAGGCAAGGAGACTCATTATCTCCTATCCTCTTCAACACAGTTATAAATCAATTCCTGAAGAAGCTGGACTCAGCGGTTGGTTTTCGGTTGGGTGCCACCTCCTTAGACGCCATGGCTTTCGCGGACGACGTCGTTCTCATGGCGTCTACTCCGGCAGGACTTCAAGCGTGGCTAAACAACATCACAGAGTTCCTGGAGCAGCGTGGTCTAGACCTGAATACAACTAAGGCCTTCACTGTGGCCTTCGTCCCCTCGGGAAAGGACAAGAAAGTGGAGATAGATGACGCAAGGATCTTCACCATCAAGGGCGACCCGGTACCAGCGCGGGGTCCCGCCTTTATCTGGAAATACTTGGGAGTAACTATGAGTGCAGACTGGAAAGCTCGGCCACCAATCCATGAGCTGGAAGAAGCCCTGCTTCGTATACGTCGGGCACCCCTTAAACCCCAACAGAGGGTCGTCATCCTAAGGAACTATCTGGCGCCGCACTTTTACCATCGGTTAATCCTGGGCCGCTGGTCCCTGGGTGTTCTCAGGAAAATGGATGTGAAGATACGGGCTGCCGTGAGAAATTGGCTGAGGCTACCCCATGACACTCCCATACCTTTCTACCACACCCATACGGCAGGTGGGGCATTGGGGGTGCCTTCATTTCGAGTTAATGTCCCTGTGCTTCAACGGCAGCAATTACAGGCCCTCAAGAGTTCCACAAGTCCTGTAGTGCGGGATGCCTGTGAACGTGACTTCATCAATGCACAACTTCACAGGGCGGTAGAAGCTTCAACAGCAGATGGACGACGCCTGCGGACGACCGATGCAGTTAGCAAGTATTGGGTCAGCAAGTTATACAACACCAACGACGGGAAAGCCCTGGCAGACGCTCCATTTGTGCCGTACGCTCACCGATGGATATCCGAGGGCACACGGGTCATGCCAGGCCATCAGTTCATTGACTGCGTGAAGCTGCGTATTAACGCGCTGCCGTGCCGAACCCGTTCCGGTCGAGGCCTGCAGATGATGATGATGATTAGGATTAGGATTTTATTGGCGCAAAGGCAACTTTGGCCATAGAGCGCCACGACAATGGTATGAATCAAAGCTAGTTAAAAATAATCGATTTCATTTAAAGTCAAAATAGGAAAGGTAAAAAGTAGTGAAAATATTTGCATGTTCACAGGTCGTTAGGTAACCTATGTCTCTTAAAAAGTTGTACACATGGTTAAAACTGATGAGAGGCTCGTCCCCCAGCAAGAGCGCTGGGTGAAGAGGAATCCTATACTTGTAAAACAGTGAGAAGTGTTGTTGACGATGGTGTTCGTGATGAGTGCAAACTATGAGTATATGCATAACGGACAAGGCTATCCCGCAATGCTCGCACTGTGGTACAGTGCTGGACAAAAGTTTACGGAACGCGCGAGCGGCGTATTTTCTCTGGGCAGAGACACCCTAGCGGCGAGCGGAAGCGGGCGAGTCCACGCGTTCAGAGGGATGAAAGAGTGCGCTTGTGGCGACCCACCGTGGTAGTAGTAGTAACTTTGCTTTTGAGTGTAACGAACGCCAAAATGGCTTCGTTTTCGGTCTACTGCACCGAGCGCGAGTGGCTATCGCGGGAAGGAAGTCTCTCCGCTATCGGAGAGATAACAGGGCGCTAAGATGAATTGAGGTGACAACGGGCACTGCTTAGCAGTGCCTAGCTTTTTTTCTGTTTTTACGCCCCAGCGTAATGCAGCTGACATGGCCGCGCAGAACCCGGACTTAAACATCATCGAAAACGTCTGGGGCAGCCTGAAGAATAGGATGAGCAAGAGACGGACGCCTACAAGGAGCAAGGACGCACTCTGGGAATTTATAGAAGCAGAGTGGTCCTTGCTACGTGAAGACATGGACCTTGTCCGTCGGCTATACGCTTCCCTTCCTGTGCGTACGGCCCTAGTTATTGCTGCGAAAGGGGGCCGACTAAGTATTGAGACAGTAGCGTCTCCCCCTGCCTCTTTTTGTGTGTGTGTGTGTGTGTTCAAGGGTATACGCTCTTTTCTTCTGTTTTTGTCTAATAAAAAAAGAAAAAAAGCTAGGCACTGCGAGCCCGTTGTCACCTCAATTCATCTTAGCGCCCTGTTATCTCTCCGATAGCGGGGAGACTTCCTTCCCGCGATAGCCACTCGCGCTCGGTGGATTAGACCGAAAACGAAGCCATTTTGGCGTTCGTTGCACTCAAAAGCAAAGTTACCACTACTACCACGGTGGGCCGCTACAAGCGCACTCTTTCATCCCTCTGAACGCGTGGACTCGCCCGCTTCCGCTCGCCGCTAGGGCGCCTCTGCCCAGAGAAAATACGCCGCTCGCGCGTTCCGTAAACTTTTGTCCAGCACTGTATCTGCTCACCTCGGAGAAGATACCCGTGTGTTAAGAAGGTGTGTCCAGCTCTCAGACGGCTGAATAGAACTTCATTTAATCGATTTTCGAAGTGTTGTACACACTGTCTTATCCGTGGTTTGATAGTGTGCAATTTGTTCAGAGTTTGCGTGTCCCAAGAGCTTTGCCATTCTTTATTGATAAGATGTCTGAGGTCTCTCAGGAGATCACTGAGAGGAATCTCAAATGCCGTAATGTCGGTATCCTGAGCAGCAGCAACAGCACGATCCGCGCTCTTATTTCCCTTTATGCCAACATGGCTGGGCACCCAACAAATGAGTAAACTGTGGCCCTTTCCTTGTATGAGACTCGCAAGATACTGTGCTCGTCTTACCAGCAGGTTTTTGTGCATGTGGAGACCACATATGGCATGAACTACACTAAGAGAGTCTGTGTGTATAACCGATGATGATGTGTGCGTTTGCAAGATATGGTTGAGCGCAACAATGATGCCATAAACCTCAGCACTAAAAATTGACAAAATATTGCTTAAACGGTGTGGTTTAGTGTATATGCCAGATACCATGGCACATGGTACTCCTGTATTTGTTTTCGAAGCATCAGTGTATATTTCCACATGGTCGCCAAAGTTTTGCTTGAGGGCTTCAAATTCTTGTTGTATGTGCAAGGCTGGGCATTTCTGTTTGTCAAATTTCAGAAGAGTTGTATCATGTTGTACAGGTGGATACCAAGGAGATACCAGCTTACTGCACAACAAGGGCGGTAGATTATAGCTCGTAAAATTGTAACGTTCTACATCCCGCTGGACACGAATACTAAATGGAGCCACAGCATTTGGCTTATTAATAAAGAGCCGTTGGAAACAAGTGCTGGTTACTGTGGAGTGTGCAGGATGCTGTGGATAGCTCCTTACTATCAGCCCATAAGACACTGCAAGGTAAAAGCGTCGCCTTTCCAAGGGCCACTCGTTTGACTCAACATATAAGCTTTGAACCGGTGTGGTTCTAAAAGCCCCAAGTACCAGCCGCAAGCCAAGGTGGTGCACGGGGTCGAGAGCTTTCAGGACTGATAAGCGTGCTGATCCATATGCAACACATCCATAATCTAGTTTAGAACGAACAACAGAACTGTATATGCGGCGAAGAGTCTCTCTGTCTGCACCCCAGGAACGGTGTGAAATGGTTTTAAGAATATTTAAAGATTTCAAGCATTTTGCTTTCAAGATCTTGACGTGCGGCACGAAAGTGAGTTTTTTATCAAAGATGACGCCAAGGAATTTGTGTTCCTCACGTACAGCAAGAGCGTGACCATCAATAGTCAGTGTGGGGTCTGGGTACAGTCCCCTTCTCCTGGAAAACACTACACAAACAGTTTTTTCTGAAGAGAATTTAAAACCATTTTGATGGGCCCATTTGAGTAGCTTGTTAATTGCGAGTTGCAGCTGCCTCTCACAAGTACTCAAATTTCTGGACGAATAAGAAATCTGTACATCGTCCACATACAAAGAGTATGAAATAGAAGAGGGAATAACGCTCGCTACTGAGTTCATTTTAACTATAAAAAGTGTTACGCTTAGTACTGAACCTTGTGGAACTCCGTTTTCTTGAATAAAAGGCCGCGACAGCGTTGTTCCCAGTTGAACTCTGAAGGTACTACCTTGTAAAAAGTTGGTTATGCAACTGAGAAGTCGGCCCCGTACTCCTAATGAGTAAAGGTCTCGGACGATACCATACCGCCAAGCAGTATCATAGGCCTTTTCTAAGTCAAAGAAAACAGACGCACAGTGATTTCCTCTGACAAAAGCCTCTCGAATAGTGGATTCCAACCGGATGAGGTGGTCTGCTGTCGACCGTGCATTTCGAAAACCACACTGGTTATTATTAAGACAGTTATTAACCTCAAGATAGTGCATCAGCCGGTTGTTAACTATCCTCTCGAAAGTTTTTCCCAGACAGCTTGTCAGTGCAATCGGTCGGTAACTGGTTGGGTTTGAAGCATCCTTCCCAGGCTTCAGGAAGGGGATGACCGTTGCTACCTTCCATGTTGATGGCATTTTGACCTTTTCCCAGACATTATTAAAAAACTTGAGCAAACATTCTTTAGATTCGCTTGACAGGTGAGTGAGCATAGAATATGCAATGCGGTCTGGCCCCGGGGCACTGACCTTTACTGACGACAGTGCTCTCAGGAGCTCTACCATGGTAAAGGGCTTGTTATATTGAAGGTTCTCACCACCTGTGACTGGGATGGCTTGTTTTTCACTTTATTGCTTTACGGAGAGGAAATTCTTGTTATAATGAGAAGAACTCGATATGTTGTGAAAATGCTGACCGAGTAGGTCAGCCTGCTCGCCCAAGTTTTGACATGGCCCCCCATTTACTTGAAGTAAGGGGATAGAAAAGCCTGTATAATCTCCTTTAATTTTCCGAAGTCTATCCCAAACGACAAAGCAGCATTTATTATTGTATTCGTGATAACATTATTCGCTTCTTCAATGCTAGTGTCCTCAAAAGATAATGACACAAGGTTGGCGTCTTTCTGAAACAAGTTCCCCAGCAAACCATCAATATCCCGCAGACCTCCCAAATTGGTCTCACACGTCACAGATATCACGCGTATCCTCACAACGTCCGCTGTATATCCACCATGAGACGTCACAAATATCCCTCAGTGAATATTCTGTGGATATACTACGAATATCACAACAATGACATTTCTTTACCTTACAATGATTTATTGTGTCGATAACAGCCATTTCCAGCATTCTCAGACGTGGCAATTTCTCACTCTTTCCTTATAATAACAATATTGATTTTATACCTTCATATCCATACCTTTTCTAATCATATTTGTAACGACTCATCACGTATCGCACCATAGCCAATAAACGAAAGAGAGAGAGAGAGAAAAAAACATATTTTACCTTTTCCACGGGAATTATAATGATCGGTCACGTATGTTGAGGGATATAACAAGAATGAAGTTCCCAACAAGCGCGAGCCGAAGCGTAACGACGTCTGCCTCATCGCCATCGACATTCCCCAACCGCCGTTTCAAACAGGCGAGGCGCGTCGTCGTAGCGGTTCGGTAGGATATGACATGTTACACGGAAGGGTCTTTGGAACCTCAGCACCATGCGTATTTTGTACTGGAATCTCGGGAGCATTGAGGCAGTACTGGCCAGTACGTCGAACAACTACGTTATGCATAACAACGATTGCCGTGGTGTGCGAGAGCTAGCGTTCCTTTGTTCTCCGGCTTTGCAGTTAAGGTGAGTTCGTTCTTCCTTTTGCCTCACTTAAGATTTGTGCGTTGTTTTTTTTTTTTTCAACAATCACATGTTGTAGATGTGTGGAGCAATGACAGCTTTGTATCTGAGTAAACAGCTGTAGTTTGCTTTACCTGCAGAGTCTGGTGCGTATCACTGACGAACTCATGCGAACGGCGGAACTGTGTGAGATTGTGTGTGTACAGCTACAAAGTGCAAGTCCAATTCTTCACATCTCTTTGATTCAGGATTTGATTGGGAATGATGAAAGCAATGTTGAAGCAAATTCTATTAACTATGCGCAGCCTGCTAGTAGATAAACTTGGCTCAGCTACAGTTGTCTTTCATATAAAGGATAGCAGTTATGTTTTCACGTTCGCCTGCACTGTTTTTCAAAGTTCCTTGTTTTTTGCATGACCGCTTATCTTTCTTAAATGTCACATGGACGCGATGTGACTCTAGATTAATAAAAAATGACTGTTTTACAGTATCCACACACAACCATGGATAGCCTCACACATGTGTAAAGTTACTGGTGTCTCTACAACACTGAAGAGCCAGGCATAAACCAGAAGACGTCGCTTGGGTCTGCCAGTGATTAGGCTGCTTCCGCATGTAACCATCTATACTGCAAGAGAAGCTGCGGTAAGTCACTGTATTGCATTTGTTCCCACTTTTTACAGAGTGTCTGTTCTTTACGCCTATTTATGGCAGTGTTTGAGCGGCTATCCCAATAGATGGAATTAACTATGTTATTGATTATCTTTCAGGGATGACGGTTGCGAAGTGGCGTAGCAATCACGTGATTATTATTATTATGACCATTATTGTCTTATTATGCGTCTTATCCGTGTCACCCTATATTGTTAATAATTAGCCTATTTATGTTGTAATATCATATTTTGTACTATTAGAAAGAGCGTTTCTTACAGTGCATGTAACATCACTGTACTTGGTTCAATAAACAAGAGTTCGTTGGTACGATGTTCTCTGTTGCACAGTAGTATTTTCCGTAGAATAAGTAAAAATTGCAAAAAAGCTACAAAATACAATAATAATAATACGTCCTGTATATGTCCTCTATATGTCCAAATATCCCTGACAGACATTCCTGGAACCTTCCCTGGATCAGCAAATGTGGAAGAAATACGGGTCCTCTGTCTGTCCCAGAGACGTCAACGGGCTATTCAGCCTAGTCCCTGGGACATCCCAAAATCCCAAGTGGGATATCGTGTGGACGTTTCTGAGACATATATTGTTTACTGGGTCCAGTCTGCTTCAGAAAGTTTCCATCGTGGAGGTCGTGACCTTAGAGAATTTGTTGGACCACGAAATTTTATAATGATAGGAAAATGGTCACTACCACGAGGGTTTTGCTCAACTGTCCACTCCAGACGTGAAAAAAGTGTAGGACTGCACAGCGAAAGGTCTAAAGAAGAGAAACTTTGCGTTGAAGAATTTATGTATGTTGGTAACCCTCAATTTAAGAGACATATTGGCCTTGAGAGAAGAACCCTCTCCAACATTTTCCCTCGTCTATCTACTTTTGAGCTGCCCCACAAGGGATTGTGAGCGTTAAAGTCGCCTGAGATGATGTAGGGCTGAGGAAGTTGATCGCATAGCTTTTCAAGTTCTCTTTGTTCTATTAGTGATGATGGTGGCAAGTATAATGAACACACTGTCAAGACAGTGTCAAGGCAGACTTGAACGGCAACTGCCTCCAAGTCTGTGACAAGCGGAAGTTGTCTTGCAGCTATACTCTGCGGGAGGACCACACCCACTCCGCCAGATGCACGAGCCCCAGTTGTACGGTCCTTCCTAAAAATATTATGTCTGCGGAAAGGATTATAATTTTCTTCGTGTAAGTATGTTTCTTGTAAGCAGAAGCAGACGGCACTGTACCTTTCAAACAGGTCATGTATATCATCTATGTTAGTGTGAAGGCCTCGACAGTTCCACTGAAGGAATACTTGCCCCATAATGAGGGTGTGAATGGTAACTAAAGGGACCAACAACTTAAAGGGTCCCTGACCAGTCACCACGCCTTACCTTGGGTCTTTTGTTATTATTGAAGTACATACAGTCCCCATGAACCACGCGAGGTGTCACGAGTCAACGGTGAAGAAAGCAATTAAAACCATGGCCATGAAAATTGGTTCCGGTTTTCCCCCTCTACTCGGCAGATCTCTAGCCTGCTGCAAGTGTTCTTCGATGCAGGCTTCCATGGTGTGACGTCGAGACGTACTTGACTGCACTCTCGTCACAGTGAACCCAACGCAGGGAAAATTACTCTCGCACCCATTCGTGTTTGTTGTGTTTGTTACTCTAACGAAATGGCTGCCGAAGGGAGCGATCTTCTCGACAACCTATCTTCGAAGGAAAGGCAAATTTTGTTACGGGCGGCGGAATTTGGAAGCCTCGCCTACGAAACGTCGCCGGCTCCGCGAGCTCAACGGGACGAACATGTTGACGCGGCAGCGTGCGGGAGCAGCAGCCGCCTGAATTCCACAGATTGGTAAATAATGGCTGGCAATTCATTATCGTATAGCGCAAGAAACGGATGGTTCGTACCGCGACGGATTCTCTAAGCACCTCTCGATTACAGGTGCCGTTGTGGGTCATGCGTCGCCATGCCCACTGAAGAAGAGTGCCTCTGCTGTAAGGAGCTCCAGGGCACCGCTGAACCACTGAGCTTCTCGTGTATCACGGAGCACGAAGATTTCAAATTGTTATGCCTCAACCAAACCGTCCTTAAGGTGGCGTACTTTGAACTTCGGGGCCAGCGGGAACCGATGAGCGCACATATTCACAAGTAAGCATGATTCCAACTTTACGACTACGTTTGTTTCTGGTTATGATGTGTCCAATACCAAAGTGGCATTACATTTCTTTTTTCCTTCTGTGTATTATTGCAGGAGATACCGATACACAGCATACCGCCAGTTCGCGAGGTGGGTGTGGCACAAGCTTGGAAAAAACAAGCGCATGGTGATTCCAGCTTGTGCTGTGAACACCATTCGCGAAGCCTTTCCATCAGAGTCAAGGACAGGCTTCAGATATACAAGGTACTAAGCAAGGTGTGTATGTCGGTACAGTTTCTTGTCTAGCCAGTGTACCCTGCTGGGTACAGGGCAGTAATAGCAGCTATCAAAGGCATTGTTGATGTTTGTAACGTGTCGTACTGTAAAACCCTTAAATTTCGCGCTCCTTATTTTTCGCGAATGGGCCATTGGGGTAGTTTCACGACCGCTGAATTTCGCGAATTTCGTATTTTTCACTGTGTATCCTGTGTACCATTGGCGCTTCTTTCATGTGCTTCTTCCTTTTGTGCGACGTATAGCGTTGCGCAACCAGACGACGGGAGTTCGAGTTGGACTTGCACATAACTTCATTTTCATATTTCACATCTCATGCTTCTCGTGTAATGGGGTAGGGTACTGCTCTCAAGCGGTGAATCACCCCAGGCCATAGTCATGATTTAGTTGTTGTTGTTGTTGTGTACATTAAAATTTTCGCGAAGTTCTTCAATTTGCGAAATTAGCAAAAATTAATGGCGCGCGGAAATAAAGGGTTTTACAGGAAGTGCTGCATTGCACAAAAGATTAGCCGGTGTCAAGCAACTAATTCCTGACAGTATGCTCCCAACCAGGCACTAAAACTGGAACAAGACCACCACGTGATGACACTGGATGATGGACTGCTACAAGTGTGCTGCAGTCATGGCAAGAACTGTTTGCAGTGTGCTCGTAAAGCAGTGTTGGGGATTGGACTGGTACAAATTGGACTCAAATCTGAACAGGAATGATGGTAGAGCAAAATGAAATTGGGGCTGGATTTAAAATTGCAATGACAATTATTTTAGGTACTAGCGATTCGGTGGAGAGTACGGATTGCTTACGCTGGAAGGGACATTAAGCCGTGTGTGAGATTTCACGTGCGTTAAAGAACCCTGAGGTGGGCAAAATTAATCCACAGACTGACCACTGTGGTGTCGCTCATGATCATAGTTGTCTCGCGGTGTAAACCCCCAATTATTATTATTTTAGCTACCAGGAGGGTACGGATGGCTTAGGCGCGGAATGTTGATAACAGAATGCCATCCCGCCCGAGGTTTGAACCTTGTCGAGCAGGCTAGCAATTCGGTGGCTGGTAGGGGTTCTTTACACATGACGTGTCCAGGAGGGATGCTAAATGCTGTTTCCAGTGTGCATACACACACGCTATAATAAAGGAAACCTCAGGTGGGCAAAATTAATTCACAGACGTGCTATGGCGTCACTGATAGTCATAGTTGTCCCGTGGTGTGAAACCCAAATTATTATAATTTTACAGAACGCAGTCTGCGAAGGTCTGTTCGCATGTTAAAAACTGGCACGAGGGCGAAATTATCCACTGGTTGACCACTGTCGTGAAGCTCATGATCATGGTTGTCATGCGATGTAAAGCCACAAAATAGTTAGAAATTGATGGAACCCAATAGCAGGAAAGCAGTAGTCAGCGAGACCACGTTGAGAGCTTTCATTTGCTAAATGAACTCGGAAGCCGCAATTTTAAAATTAGGACTTCAGTCATATGTGCAGATTCATATCCTCAACACTGCTCTTGGATGTGTGGCCAAAGCATGTGTCCCCAATCTACTCAATCTCTGGCGAGGCAGTGAGCATCATAAAAGTACAACATGAAGACTCTACAACAACCAGATGCTTCAATCCACGTTGTTGGTGCATCTTCCATGGGCACGCAACTGATTACAGATGTGGCTAATTGCAGTGCTTTGCCAGACTGCAGTTATGGGACAACAGTGACAAAAATAAAAGGTTCCTTTGAATGAAATGCAGAGTGCAACTGTGTGTTAGGTGTGACTGGGTGCAGTGATACAGTACTATTTCACGTTAGAACGCTTATGCAGACCATCAAGGACTTGCTCGTTAATAAGTAGGCCTTCTCCAGCCTGAAGAAGCACTTCTATGCCCACAGCTCCATGTCATGCTCATACACGCAAGATGTGGATTGACATACAAGGTAAATTGTGGTGTACTGCTTGCCTATTACGCCAGCTTGTTTCTTCATTATCTACCTTTGCCCACGTGTATGCCCGACTAATATGAAAATGATACATAAAGCAGACTTCATACATTCAAACATGCAAAACCTCTCAACTGGCTTATCACCTATTTGTTCAGGCAGGTAACAAGTACAACAAAGCAAGGCAAACGTAATTTTTCATTTTATGATGGTGAGAAGAAAAGGGTCAGGTATGGTTTGTGCCACAAACTTTGTGTCACATAACACCTAACTCCATGGCCATGGTGTATTGTAATAGCACATTACAGGAAATGCACAAAATGAACACAGGTGCATCAGACCATGTCCAAATATCCACAAGAATTTTATACAAAATGAAGTATTAGTGATTACAAAGTACAGCTGCCTTCTCGCATGTAACAACAAAAGTGAAGCCCATCATCTTTGTCACCACTATTGCGACATCATATGTGGCAGATTTCACAAAAATGCTACAATGAAACGTAATGAGTGTGCAAAATTATTACGTGCCAGGCTTGTACATACTGAGTAACTACATTACTTTTCACCAATTACTTTGATCAGTATGTTATTAGTAGAGCTTCAGGAGATTAGTTTTTCCAGTTTTTGTGCTCCTAAGAGACCTTGGTAAAACTTTGAGTGAACGATTAAACTTTGATAAAGGATTGACTCTGCAGAAAGCATTTTCCGCAGACTCAGCACAGTGACTTGTGATTCTAAAGTGCATTTTGAGCACATATATTGAGGAATTCCTATGTATGTTTGCATGCCTATTGAACCATCCATTAAAGTAGCACAGAAGTCATTTTTACACCCAGTTTTCTTCCTATAAAACTTAAGTAGGCCAGTAAGATGCACCATGCGAAGTAATTTCCACCACAGATTCATAATTATCGCAGAAACTGAATTTAAAATACGCCGCAAAAAGCGACCATGCGCAACGGTGGTGAAGAGCAGTACCAGCCTGTGATCTGCCTGGAACCTCGCACTGACGCTATAAGGAGAAGGCTCGCTGATTGGCCTAGAGAAGTGTTGTCTGCTACTCGGCTGTTCGGGGTTCTGATAAAGCCTTTCTCCTTGCTCTGTAATGCTTCGGCCGCTCCTTCTATCCCCAATTCTCCGGGAGAATTGGCAAAACAGGTTTACTCATCATTACCTCCTCATCCTCGTTATAACTGGAGTGGCGAGTTAAGGATGAACGCGCGGAGCTATGTTTACGTGAGTTTTTTTTCTGGGAAACAAATGGCACACATCAAAACCTTTTGCACTTTTCGGTATAGTGGCACACACACTTTCATCAGATGTCTTAATCTGAAATTTTTTTTGATGGCCCTCTGTACTCCTGTAATGCCGATGAACCCGGCATCTAGCAATAACTTCATCAAATTATGATACATTTTATCCTTCCCTCTATTTCCCTACTCCCTTCCCTTCTGCTGCTGGCTGTCCACCTGTCCCCATCTATCTGCCGCTAATGACCATAGTTGCTTCGCAGCATCTTACAGTGAAGTAAAGAAAAAAACAAAACAGACGTAGTCATGTCATGAGGTGCTGCCAGTGCCAGCTCATATCTGTTGGCCAAGCCATCACTGGGGATGCTGCACGAATCTGCTCTTGCGGGCCTCAATGATGTCCTCCCGGCGTTGTCGTGGGTAGGTGTCAGAGGTCATTGGTGGGGTGGCAAGTGGGGTTGCTTCCTCAAGTGCTGCTTTAAATGAAGGTAGGGAGGAGCATCTTAGAAGTGTCTCGTCGAGGAGGATGTCAACATAACCTGTGAATAAGCACAAAATTCCACATGTTCACAAGTGAGTTGCTGTTATACAGAACACACCAGCGAGGTGCTAGTGCCTTGGGCAAGTCATACTCACTGAATGTTGCATCCTCCTTCACTGGGCATGCAATGATGTGCCCTCCCCTGCCTTTTGGCACCTTCAGTTTCCAACGCTCTTCAGCAGTCAAAGTCTGTGCTTGTTTGCGGCAGGAATTTTCATTGAAGTGGAGAATGGCGAGGGATGTTCTGACGCAAAAAGTGTTATTCACAGTTAACAATATATTTTTATATTGGATAGGCACATGAAGAGAACTACAGTAGACTGTCGTTAATTCAAACTTGAGGGGACCAGCACTTTTTAGCCTGAATTATCAGAAGTTTGAATTATCAGAAATCCACCAAGATATATACCGCATGTCCGACGAAAATCTCTGCAGCTCATTGTACGCATAGATTGATAAACGAAAAACAGAGGCGACCACTGTGGTACTTGAGTTAGAAACCGGTTCTACTCGTGGTGTAGAACCTGTTTCTGAGTCAAGTACAACTAACAGCACCTCAGTTTTCCGTTTATCGATTTATCTGTACAATGGGCTGCAGAGATTTTCGTCGGTCACGCGGTATATTCGTACCATCCTTTGTGCTGCCAGTCACTGATACAAATCACACAAAGTGCATCTATAAGCACTTAGGTGCAAAATATGATAATAACCAATGAACTGCTTCCCTGCTTCTCTCATTTGTTTTGCGTATCGTGAAGCCTCTGTCCGCCGTAGCAACTTTGCATGTAATTGTGAACAGTGGCCTCTGTTTATGAATTTACTGCATCTCTTGACACTTTTTTATATTTGACTTTTGCACTGGTAAACAGATTTTTTGTTGTTGTTGTTGTTGCTGAACAAAACAATTATGCAAGCGTAAAATTATCACCACTTTTGCTTAATCAATGCATCAAAAGTGTGCCTGTAAGGTTGGCTTCCCGCAAGTCACTTGCATTGCGTGAAGCCTACTTTACAGGCAGAACAACTGCAGAAATATTCGAAAATTATTCGAATTTCCGAATATCGCTATTCGACTTCGATTCGGCAGAGCAGTGGTCTTCGGTGTCACCTGCCTTAGAGGCCACAAACTGCAAATTAACCGAAGGCACGGTTCGAATGAAGCGGATACGAAATGTATTAAAGACATACTAGGCCAAACAAAAATTTGGATTTTGTTTGAATTAACTCAAGTCTACTGTACTTTGATTAACACTGAGAAACTTTTGTGTATCCCCAAAATGACTAGCAACATAAGATGTAATTTTTCCCTGCAGCCACTATGGCAGCAGGGAAAAATTACATCTATGTTGGTAGTCATAAGCTTGTTTTTGCAATGAGCATTGCCTATTTAAGACCCAGTGAACAAATAATGCGTTAATACGTACCGCTCCAACATTCCTTCAGGGGAAAATGCCGTTGACTTTGGTGCGAAGTTGTTGAGCACGCTATGGAAACTTTCTAGGCCATATGTCTGCGTGGCAGGGGACAGTTGGGGTATATCTTTCAGCAGGAGGGGAGCAGTAACAATGGCCTTGAACTTTGCATGTGCTACAGATCCTGCAAGAAGCACATGTCCACGAGGGTTAGAGACACAAATTTACTACTTGGACTCAATGTTTCACTCCTTTTCTGTATACACCATGATTTTCATGGTGTATATTTACTCTGTTGTAAAATTCATTCAATAACTCAAATTACAGCTGTACCCAAGCAAACAGTGGATACTGGGGAGGTTTGAGTTAATGAGGGTGTAAGTTTCATCCTTTATTGTAGCAGCTTGTGTCATATGCCAATTCCTCCCCCTCCGAGAAAAAAAAAAGAATGGAAATAATTCTATTGACAGGGAACCACGAATGACAAGTCTTATAATGTGTACAGTACCAGGCTGAAGCCAGGCTGACTCCTGGTTGGGCTTGTGCAGACAACGTGGGTAGCTGGGGTCATGACCCTCATGGATGTTAGCCACGTGATTTACGGAGCTCTTCCACATGGCAGCCAGCAAGTCACCGTCACCACCACTCACAGCAGCGCACCAATATATATGGTTGACGGTGGCTGGTATCCACTGTTTGAGGTCCCTTGTGGCTACAGTGTTGCTGGAGGCTGAGAGCTTCTTCTTTATGCCTGTAGTCAGACATGGGTGCAAAATGCAGAAATATGTAGAAATTTAAACTGCACCAGCAAAGACAGCACCTCACTGAGAAAGGGTGTCTCATTGAAATGCTCAGGTCAGGCTTGCGGATTAATTGCTTTTCAGTTTGGATTGGGCGTAATATGTGTGGGACACCTGCCCTGTTTAGGAGCCACTGGTGTAGCTCAAGTACTGAAATGTGAATATGCAATCCCCCATAAAGAAGGGACCTGCATTTGATGCTGCATTTGTGAAGGGGGACACACAAAGGTCTGCTTAAGACCATTTCATACCACCATGTCACAATTAGTATGATAGCAAGTGCTTGTCATCTTGAGCTTAGCAAGCAATTCAGCAGTGGCCAGACATGACCCGTTAATGAGGCTCGTGGTTTTCTGCTGCAGCTAGTCTTACATTGTGCGGCACGGGTTCGCAAATTGTGCCGTTTTCGGTAGCAACAGCAAGAATGTGTGCCTGCTCAGGCATTTCTTATGGTTTGGTAGCCATGTACAGAGAAAACTTACAGCTGTTGCCTAGATTGTGCTACTTCTGATAGGGCAGGATGAGAGAGGACCAGTTCTATTAAGGAACTGGTTATGCATTTCATGAGGACTGAGCAGTTTCAATTTGTGCATCATGACTGTCTACCAAGCACCATGCACTAAAATTCAGAGAAAAAAGAAAAATGAAAAGGAAAAGGCAAAACGATTACAGCTTGGCTGTTGCACACAAAGTATAATGACCTGATGAGCTCCAAGCAGCTTCGTAAAGTGGGCTTCCCCCAACGCTTGTGTGCAGGGGTCGAAGCCCACTTTACAGACGTTACAAATATGTTTAGTTAAACTAAAAAAAAAACATTGAAAGATGTTTAAAATGATGGTAAAAAATGTAGTAGGGTTGGAGAGATTGCATACAGTCTCTCCTTCTTCCAACAAACAAGGAAAATTTTAATGTTCATGCATGGCTGTAAATGACTAAGCCGGTGAAAATGGGTCTGATGCAGGCAGTTAAATAATGTTTGCTATTACACAGGGGTGCCACCGTGATTTTTTTCTGTCTGTGTGTGTGGGGGGGGGGCAGAGGCAAGTCGCACTCAGCAATTCGGAACAGCAGTAAACTTTGGGCCTTACCCATTATAAGGCCTCATTTTTTCATAAAAATTTGTGGAATTGTGGGTCTGCCACAGAATGTGAGGTACAGCGTGGTGGAATTTTTTGTGATTGCACAATTCTTGGTATGGTAATGAGAAATGAGCCGAATTTTAGCACATTATGACATTTCTAGTCATTATAAATTTATATTTTAGTTCACACAGCAGAGAACTGGATGCGGTCTTCCTGAATTGATTGGGTTTTCTTGAACATTACTGGAATCCGTTCCCGATAGTATTTGCTAAAGCATGCTTCACCTCGTGCACATAGGCACTGTAGGAAGTCATCTTTATAGAATAGTTTCCAGCTGTTCTAGTCATACCTTTGCATCCAATGGATTCATTTTTTAAAATAATTTTGGTAATTTATACTTGTTTAGGAGTCATGAAGCATGAATTTAAACTGCTGGGTCTGTGCGTGACGTGTACCAGTGCTCATCCTGCTCATACAACCGAAACAGCAGGAGCACCATCTGGGTATTAGGAGGGGAACGGAACCAGCTGTATGTTTCCTCTGTCCAGATGAACCGATATTTGCAAGCACAGTGCTATTATTGCAAAACCATAAGGCATTTTGGACAAGCACTTATTTTTGCTTTTGCCGCAGAAAATTGCAGTATTTATGGAGTCCTGCTAAGGAACTCAAGGTCAAGGTTTGTCGCAGCAGAAAAAGAAGGGCCTTGCCCATTCATAAACGCCAAGTAATAATATGACCATAATGACCAAGTAATACAGAGTTCTTCATATTGTCCCCACCTTTCGACACATGCCACACGTCGAAATAGTGTTTGATGCCTGGCTTGGCGGTGCGCATGTACTTTTTTGTGGCCGGGTGCCGGTCAGTCGTGAGAGAGGCCACATGGACATGGTTGTCCTCCATAAACTTCAGTCCTCGCACAAGACCCTCCTTCTCCATATGGCTGCTAGCCTGCACTTCCGTGGACTGCAATCAAGGATATCAGCAGCTTTTCACAAGAAGTAGTCTATTCCTACCATAATTTTTTACTCTAACTGTTAGCAATAGTGCGGGTCCAACACCAACAATAATCGTGGGAACTTAGTGAAGGCATCAAATTCATTGCATTGAATTGTACTTTGGCACAGTAAATATCCTGACCAGTCACTTGGTAATATGTTGGTGGCTTTATACTTCTGGAGAATGAATAATGTGTTATGAAGCCTGCTTGCCCTTTCAATCTTCAAAAGCTATGCTATCTCGAAAATTCAAGCAATGTGCTTTGTCGAAAAGATGATACGGCACATACCTCCTTCACCTGAACTTGCTCAAAGTGTATAATTTTGTTTAGCCTATCAGAGTAGAAGCTGTAAGTCAGGAACTTTGCGCTGTGGCCAGGCGAGTCACACCTGCCATCTGAGGCAAGAGAAGTGGGGTCGGTGCCCAGGTCCTCGAGGAGCCCCTCCTGTTGTTGTTTGTACACCTGCGGCAGAAATGCATTGCACTTTCGTTAATGGGTACTGTCCTGCACCACCACACGCAACACCCTACTTTGGAAAAATTTTAGTTCAATTACAGCTGCAGATTTCAGGGCAACTAAAATTTGAAAACACTCCTGGAAGACAAGAAATGTATGCACTACTGTCACTGCAAAATAGGATTAACAGCGCTTTGCACTCCGTGTACTAGAAATGCCACTCCTGCAGCTTACACCTAAGATAACTGGTGAAAATATATGGGAGTATATAAATTAGACATACTCAGGTGACAGGTGCCTAAGCTTTTTCTCCCATCACCTTGAGCATGGTCGGCTGTGGTGGCTTATTGTGGGAGCCGCAAAGTCCTATTTCCACCAAAATTAGTTTTTACTTCTGTGTTATTTAGTGACGTGTATTTGCGTTGGATGTTTGGTTTCTTTGAGGGTGAGTCAAAAGAAAAAGCCATCTCGAAATGATTGCAGATCCGTGGCATAGTGTTCCAACCACCTATATAGTGATCGCTTTTTGAAGATAAGGCTACATCGTTACCAAGACTCGTGACGACTGTCATTTTTGGAAGTTCACTTTCATCATTTTCATCTGTGTCACCCTCGTATGATGAACAACAAAAATGCTTGCATGCTTTTTATGCCAACTATTCATACCTTATTGACCGTAGGGAATAGGTATGCACCCTGATACCGGTAATACTGGCGGTCTGTGAGCACCTGGACACGCATTTGCCTCAGCATGCGTAAAGTGCAGGTGGGGCTCGAGCCGCTATACAGAAGTGCAGCAGAAAGCAAGGCATTCCCTGCTGCCTTTTTGCCTATGTGTGGCTGGCTCGTCCACTGAAAGGTGTGACCCTGGTGACACTCCGCCAGCACTGTCACCAGTGTTCCACTGGTCGTAAAGGAGCATCTGCAGGGCTGGAAGCACTCCCGGCATGTCTTGAACAGCTCGGTGAGGCAGCTCTCAAAAACAATGTATTTTGGCTCCTCGTAGAGCTTTGTCTCGCTTTGTGTCTCCCTGGAATGAGGTAACATTGCACATCCGTCACACAGGAAATAGCATGGTCATAACATTGCAGGAAATGGATAGTGACATTCACTGTTATGCAAAAATTAAACGTCAGAGAGGGACAGCATAATCTGCTGCTCACAACGTACTCTAAGGTGCTCCCATCCATTGAAGGGTAATATGTCCGGTCTCCTTCATCGACCTCATCTTCACTGCCACCTGCCTCAGCTGGTGAAGAATGCAGGATCGGAGACTCTGGGCATGGTGGAAGCTCTTGTGAACGGGGACGCACTGGTGATGATGTCAGAGGGGCTGCCATGGCAGGAGTGGCGTCATCCGTTTGCACAGCGGTCGACCTTAGAGCTACCAACCGCTCCAGCTCCATGTTGCATTGGGTGGCTGCACAAAAGATCGTACAGTGAAGCTTACAGTGGTGATTGTCATTGTTATTTGTTGGTGAAATAGAAAATATGTTTACACTCACAGGTGCTGACCAAGCCAGCAGATCTGAAGTCCGATGCTGTTGTCTGTGTAGCTACTGTTGTTCCCTTCCGTCTTGTACAACAAGCACCACATGATCCGAGGCACTTTTGGTACTAGAAATGTTGCAGAATTTTGTGTCTAGTGTGTATACATTGAAAAGCACTCCAGACTACCTGTGCATGTGATAAACGACTGCTACAATTGCGGTCAACACAGTGAAGTAAAAATGAAACGACAATAAAGTTGTGGTATACTTATGCTTATTCCATTTATGTCAGCTGTGATTGAAATTGTTTGTCACATATTTTGCCTGTGGTCACTCTCAGTATTATTACCTCAGTTCCCTCAAGTATACGTGCAGAGGGATCAGCCGGGACCTCTAGTGCTGCCGTTGCCCAGTGCTGTTTGGAGGTTGAAATTAGTGCTCAATGAAGAAAAAGAGTTTGTTGCTGTAGCTCGTTTACCTTAGTTGGAGATGCAGCTCCTGAGTAGCATGGGAGGTCATGGCTGGCAGATACCACTTCCTGTAATGGAATGAACAAGAACACATGATATAATAACCAAAGGGGTACCCACGTGAAACTGGTCTGACTCTCAAATGGAAGAATTTTTTTTATGTGCGGAGTACCCCTGTCCTTGTTTCAGCCATCTTCCTTGCTCTGCCTGTCATCTTCCCCTCGACTTCAGCTCCCACCCTCTTGCTTACTGTCATGCACTTATCCTTCCATAGTTTATTTTCTCCCTCGAGAGGGGGAGATACTCCAGCAATATTGGGCCATGTGCAGACATATGCCAGCCACATGTATCAGAAACACAAAGTTTCACAAATTGTCACAGACCTCATGCTCAAGTGGGATTGCCAGATCGTAGTAGTCCATCTCGAGGTCAGAAGGACTTGCATCGCCTGCAGTTTCCTGTGGGCAGAAGGCAAACGCTCCATCATCACAAATGTTACGTATTCAAGTGCACAATGTGAAAGGATATGTGCTGCATACCTCATGTCCAACAGGAAGGTCCAGGTGGGAAAGTTCCACTAATGAGGCAGCTTGGCTAGTGGTAGTAGTCTAGACATACAGAGAACACACTTTATTACAAGCATTGCTTGTTTTGTCACATCCATTCAGTGCATTTCATGCGTACCTGATGAGACTCACGAGATGTGACCACTTCCAGCCAGTCAGCTTGAGAGTCTTCGACTTCCATGTGACGATCAGCCTGAGTATTGAGAACCATGAACAAAAAGACGACAAGGGTCTTTACCTATTCTTCATCTGACAAATAAGAGCTTATGTGCTACATTTTCCATGTTGTTCATTGTTCACCCTAGGGAAAACATAACAAGTTTGATGTTTCACCTAAAGTACAGTTAGAAGAACAGCATGACCTCCTTGGAAGTGTTCATTTGTATTAGCCTAAAAACCGAAACCTCCGTCGTCTATAAATTGCGTGTTTATAACACGGAGAACTATACTTTATGATTACTTTCATATGATCTGCTCTACGTCCGATGATTAGCTGTTTGAAGTGAACGAGACTGACTAATAATAGTTCGCGAAATGTCCATACTGTGCTGATGAGACACAACAGCATCAGGCGAAACACTAACCTCTGCAACTGCAGCTAGATTCAAAGAAGGAACTGCCGTCTTCTCCAGGCGGTACATCTGTCGCTGCAGTCCGAGTCGTCGTGACACAGAGGGGTGCATCACGTAGTCGGAAGGTGTAAAATGCCGTTCACAGAACCGAATGTTCTCCAGCTTTCTACCTTGCCAGAGTCGTGACGGGACTGTCGCAAGCCATTGCTGCCGCCGCTGGTCGTCACTCGGTAAACCATGAAACCGAATATCCGATGAGTACGCCGCATTCGGACACCCTTCAACCAGACATCCGTAACCAGGCATATTCGGCGAACAGTGAGCGTTCACAGCACGATCACTTATCGTATCACGTATGATCAGTAACGATCAACTGTGAGAAACGCAAGAAACTGCAGACACAAACTCCAAAACAAAGCACCGCGGTTTCCGAAAGTAGCGTCTGCAATAATCTTCTCCGTCGCGCGCTAATCGGATTAGCGCGGGTCGAAGTAATTACAACGCACGACAAAGATGTGAGATACTGGGTATACTTTTTATTCCTGCACATTTTAACATTTAGAAATGCACGTACAAGGATCATTTTGTACAAATAATGGGTTACAAGTTCATGCTGATGTCACAACCACACCTACGTAATTCCAGACTGTGGTTGGGTACGGCTCGACGTCACGGCACACGTCACTTGCATATGTTTTAATTTATGCGCGGGCGCTTCCTCGGTTTGACGCTTGGCGTGCTGAACGGGATTGACGCAGGATTTTGGAAATTCGATTTTAGAAAAACTACTCTGCTTGAAAGCACGCAAATTGGTGGGGAAGCTCCTCTTGATGCCTTCCATCGATCTCAATCGCGAAAACGGCTCCAAAATCACTGGTCAGGGACCCTTTAAGAGTTACTACCTGAAGCATAACTTATGTTTAAGGTGGCAGCACCGTTTGGGGGACAGGCCTTCGCTGCTCATTGGAAGGGGCGTTAGGCTTAGAGCCCCTACCTCTCCCTTTATCTCTTCTCTCTCTTTTTTCTTTTCCAGGCAAGCTGGATACACTCGATGAAGACTTCTGCGACATGCAGTCATCCTCATCGACGTCCATACTATGAGATATTTGGGAAGGGGCCTTTAAGTTCCCGTCCCAGACAGACTGTGCGCCATCGACCTTGGACGAGGTCGTGGCTCCTTTGTTGTGGCCAGTCTCTTGATTGGCCACTGGCAACGTGGGAGGCACTTGCGTGTCTCCCACATCCTGCTGGGGGGTGTGGAGTGGAGTCTCAGTTTCCTGAAAACAGGTCTGAGTCTCCACAGACCTCCTCGGTGGTGCCACCCCCCTGCGCACCACGTCGGAAAAACTACCCTTCTTTGCAAAGTCAAGTTTTGCCTTTGCAGCTTTGTATGTGAGATTCTGCTCGGTGTTGATTCGAATTATCTGTTTCTCGTCTTTCCAACGGGGACATGATCTTGAGTACACCGGATGGTTTCCCTCACAGTTTGCACAATGGAACTCATTACTACAGCTTTCCGGAGTATGGTCTTTTCCGGCGCATTTTGGGCAAACAAGACTCCCGCGGCAGATTTGTGAACTGTGCCCAAAGCGCTGACATTTAAAGCAGCGCATTGGGTTTGGAACATATGGTCTCACGTTACAGTTAAGATAACCGGCTTTGACACTTGAGGGTAGTGAATGAAGCTTCAATGAGAGTACAATGTGTTTAGTTTGGATCTCTTGGCCATCTCTCCTTATGACTATTCTTTTTGCTGTCACAACTCCCTGATCTTTCATGCCCTCTTCAATTTCTGATTCCGAACAGGAAAGCAGTTCCTCCTCTGATATTACACCCTTTACAATATTGAGTGTACGATGTGTACTGATTGTTACTGGTGTGTCTCCTATCTCTTTCAGTGACTGAAGTGATATGCTTTGCTGCTTTGTCTGTACTTCCACTTGGATGGAACCTGAGCTCAATTTCTTTGCTTGATATGATTTGCCTATTACTTGTTCAAGAGCTTTTGCTACAAGAAATGGCGACGCTTTTGCCAAGGACATGTTTTCATCATTTGGCTGAACAATCAAAAACTTTGGGAACCAGGGTTCTGGTGATAAGTCAGTGATATTCAGTGTTTGTCGTTCGGTGCGGCTCCTTTTCAGGCGCGGATCAGATTTATTTGATTGTAACGTTTCCATAAAAGAGTGTCAAGATTCAGTGCAGTAGGGGTGTCGCCCACCACCGAGCCCAACCATGGGAACGTGTCCAGCACGCTAACACGTACCTCTGCACTATACCCTAGTGCAGGTTTCAGAAGAGAGAAAAAACCGCACAAGGTTGACCCTCGCCGCCAAAGAAGGTGAAACGGAAGGATGAGAAGCAAGAGAAGAAGACAAAAGAGAAAGCAATGAGCGTGGGAGATGGCGACTGAGCTGAATAGTCCTGGCCGGGCCTTCCAGGACCACCCGTCTATGGGAAGCAGGGGCCAAAGCGGTGTGTTGCTTTCCCAGAGGGGCCCCAAGGGGTCCTAAACAACCTCCGGGTCCACTCAACCGCCAGGATCCCCTTTTCCCCAGACACGGGAAAGCCACGCACAGCTATACGTGGGGGTCTCCCTCCTGCGGCGACCCAACCGTGAGTGCAGGAGGGGGCTACTGCGGCTGCTGCCGGGCGATGGGGGCGCCACTTTCCCGACGCCGGGCGAGGCCTGCAGAGAGACCATGAATGTAGAGCGGGATGCCACTCCCACGAAACCCTTGCACACGTTCTACAGGTATGCCATAGGACACACGGAGCAAGAGTAAAGAGGCATAACAACGTCGTTAAATATGCAATAAGGAGATTGACTGATTTGGGATACTCCGTATCTGAAGAACCCAAGTTGACAGTGCCGGAGGGCGTGCTTAAGCCAGACATCGTTTCCACAAAGGATGGTTCGGCGGTCATCCTAGACGCTCAGGTGGTGGGAACAGGTATCTCCGTTGCCCTGGCTCATGAGCATAAAGTACTTAAGTATGACAGACCGGACGTAATAGCCAGGGCCTCGGGAGTACCTCCTGATAGTACCACAGTTGGCAGCATCACGCTATCCTTTCCAGGGATTTTGGCCTACGAGAGTGCGTAACATCTCCTCCGGCTGGGATTACCCAAAAGGGACATCACTATGATGACTGTGATTGCTTTACAAGGGAGCATCTTTGCAAGTTTTCGGTCGAATGACATCCACAGCGTGAGCTGTGGCTGAAGAAGGCTCTGTGGACCACTGGACGTGGTATTTTTTGGGGGTGGGGGTCGGTATCTCTTCCCATGTTAGAGAGAAGTATTTAAAAAATAGCTAAATGACACACAGCACAGTCAAGTGGGACACCCACCATGTTTTCGAAATGCAATCTGTTCAAAGTCGAGTGATGAGCGGCAGTAAGAATAATCTGCTTTCTGTAGCTGTATGACACAAAGCACGGCCAAGTATGACACCCAGCATGTTTCTGAAATACAATCCGTTCAAAGACGAGTGATAGTCGGCAGTAAGAATAATCTGCTTTCGGTAGCTAAATGACACAAAGCACGGCCAAGTGTGACACCCACCGTGTTTTTGAAATGCAATCTGTTCAAAGACGAGTGATAAGCGGCAGTAAGAATAAACTGCTTTCGGTAGCTAAATGACACAAAGCACGTCCAAGTATCACACCCACCATGTTTCTGAAATACAATCCGTTCAAAGACGAGTGATAGGCGGCAGTAAGAATAATCTGCTTTCCACCCAGCTTCCACCAGCTTCTTGGGGGCTGGAGATGTTGGGGGGAAGCCTTTGCGGAGAGGCCCCCTCTGGCATTACCCACTGGAGATGAGGTGTAGGACAGCCCTTGCAGACCTACTGGCTGTTGCCGGCCCATGACCAGGGTGCTGGGGCCCTCCTGGAGTTTATCTCCTGTGGGGTGTCCTGGCTAGTCAGGGTTGAGTACTACCCCACCATCAAGTGTATGAATCATAGCGGGGCAGAAGCTTCGTGGCGGTTATACCAAGTATGGTGAGGACGACAACGCAATGTGACCTGGTGTGCAATATCGTTGCACATGCTAAGCGTTGTATGATGTTTAAAGGGAGCTGCCTATCCTCGAAACGAAGAGCCATGTCTTATTGGTGTGTGTCCTTACACTCTTCGAATGACGGTAGGCCCTTGAAGGACGCTATGGATGTTCCAGCCGCCGAACGTTTTATTAGGGAGGGCACTCAGCTCCTTCCTGGGAAGGAGTTTATTGAGATTAATAAGCTTCGCATCAATGCCCTTCCAACTTTGGCAAGAACGAAGAGAGGGAGAGAAACTTCAACTCTTTGCCGGGCCGGATGTGATAAGAATGAGACACTTTCCCATGTTCTACAACAGTGCCCTAGAACTCACCAGGTTCGCATAACAAGACACAACAACATAGTCAAATATGTCTCCAGTCGTGTTCTCAAGCTCCAGTGGCGCGTCAAGGTCGAGCCAAGAATAAAGACATCTACAGGTCAGGTTTACGTTCCTGACATTGTGGCCCATAAGGGTGAAGACACTGTGATTATTGGTGCTCAAATTGTGGGGTGTGGACTGCCCACTGAATGTGCACACGCTAGCAAGGTGCGCGATTACACGGTGCCTGGTGTACTGGAGGCCGTAAGTGAGGGTCGTGCGGGGGCCCTAACAGTGACTTAAGTGACAATGAACTTTTGTGGTGTGTGGGCCAAATCAAGTGCTGCCAGTCTGTTGGACCTGGGTTTGAACAAGCAGGATCTTCAACTTTTGACAATCAGGTGTTTGCAGGGCGCTCTTCGGTGTTTCAAAGTGTTTAACAGAACAACATCCGTGATTCAAATCAACCGTGAGTGTCATTGATGTGTTTGGGTGGTTGCAGTGGGTGATACTTGTGTTTCTCACTGTTTTGCTTGGTTTCTCTTCCTTGTCAAAGTTTGCAAAAGAGAGTCATAATAAAGAAACAATAGCTAAATGACACAAAGCACGGTCAAGTGTGACACCCACCATGTTTTTGAAATGCAATCTGTTCAAAGACGAGTGCAAAGCGGCAGTAAGAATAATCTGCTTTCGGTAGCTAAATGGCACAAAGCACGGCCTAGTATGACACCCACCATGTTTCTGAAATACAATCCGTGCAAAGACGAGTGATGGGCTGTAGTAAGAATAATCTGCTTTCAGGAGCATGCTGTGATTTCTTGGGAGCGCAGGATGCACGGTGTGGTCGCCTCTCTGAGGTCCTGCAGGTCGTAGAGGATGCCTTCGGGTATCGTACCGGCAAAGACCCACCAGTGTGGGGTCTTATACCCTTGGGATCGGCAAACCTTTTGTACACAAACTGGAAAGAGGTTGGCGAATATAAGCCTCCTCACTAGCCGATGCCCACCCCTACGCTCCCCCGTCCCTGGGCGACTTTCACAGGAAATGCCAGCCGAAAAGGTGGGGGAAGGACAGTGGCACATGGGGGTGCGGTGCAGTGGGGCTCTGCCTCTGGCTACAAATGCACGTGTCGTCTGTCTTGGAGTGCGTAGTAAGTGGCGGAGCAAATGCGTTACGTCATGTGGTGGCGGTTGATGGTGGTGGGACTTGGGTCCTTTCTCCTCCCTGTCCCTGGGCGATGCGTGGTCAAACCTCTTCCGAGGCAGCGCTGGAAGGAGGGCGGCACATTGAGCCGCTATGCGGTTGGGGTGATCCCACTGATTCCGCTATGTGCGTGTTGCTCGGTCCATCCAGAAATGCATCGTAGTAGGGGACGGAGTAACTGCGTGAGCCAGTGTGTGGCGGGGTTGGGGGCGGCCTTTGGCCTCCTATCTCCTGCTCCTGGGCGTTTTCGCGGGGAAACGGACTGAGGCGACTCTGGACACTAGGCGACACACGGGTGCTACGCACGTGTCCTGTCCACGTTTTCCCTGCCGAAGTAGGTGGCAGAGTAGTTGTGTAGGCCAGTGTGGTGGCGGTGGGGTGGAAGCCTTTAGCCCAGAAGCTGGTGACACTTCTGTGGCAAATACATGTAGCTAGCTAAATGATACAAAGCACGGCCAAGTATGACACCCACCATGTTTTTGAAATGTAATCTGTTCAAAGACGAGTGATAGGCGGCAGTAAGAATAATCTGCTTACGGTAGCTAAATGACACAAAGTACGGCCAAGTATTTCACCCACAATGTTCCTGGAATACAATCCGTTCAAAGACAAGTGATAGGCGGCAGTAAGAATAATCTGCTTTCGGTAGCTAAATGACACAAAGCACGGCCAAGTATGACACCCACCATGTTTCTGAAATACAATCCGTTCAAAGACGAGTGATAGGCTGCAGTAAGAATAATCTGCTCTCGGTAGCTAAATGACACAAAGCAGGGCCAAGCATGACACCCACCATGTTTCTGAAAAAGAATCCGTTCAAAGACGACTGATAGGCGGCAGTAAGAATAATCTGCTTTCGGTAGCTATATGACACAAAGCACGGCCAAGTATGACACCCATCTTGTTTCTGAAATACAATCCGTTCAAAGACGAGTGATAGGCGGCAGTAAGAATAATTTGCTTTCGATAGCTATATGACACAAAGCACGGCCAAGTATGACACCCACCAAGTTTCTGAAATACAATCCGTTGAAAGACGAGTGATGGGCGGCAGTAAGAATAATCTGCTTTCGGTAGCTAAATGACAGAAAGCACGGCCATGTGTGACACCCACCATGTTTTTGAAATGCAATCTGTTCAAAGACGAGTGATAAGCGGCAGTAAGAATAATCTGCTTTTGGTAGCTAAATGACACAAAGCACGGCCAAGTATGACACCCACCATGTTTCTGAAATACAATCCGTTCAAAGACGAGTGATAGGCGGCAGTAAGAATAATCTGCTTTCGGTAGGTATATGACACAAAGCACGGCCAAGTATGACACCCATCATGTTTTTGAAATGCAATCTGTTCAAAGACGAGTGATAGACGGCAGTAAGAATAATCTGCTTTCTGGGCTCTCAGGCCAGACCATCGGCCAAGCAACCCCCACCTCCTCGTGGTAGGGCCCGGGCAACGTACCTCGGAACGGCTAACGGGGGCCATGCTCTTATGCGGCGGCGCCGCCAGTGGCGACCGCGTGCTGTGGGTGGCATGTCCACTAAGAAACCCTTCCTGTACCACGCTCCCGCTGGAGATGTGGCCCACCCACCCAGATGCCCTGGTGTTGGGGACGGGAGGCCCTAGCAGTTGGTGGGGAGGCGGGGTTGAATCCTTGCCATGCTCTATTGGGATTATTCCATACAGGCACGCTTTGGACAAGTACCGGGTGGCTCCCGCCTCGTGCGGATGTTGATGGTAGGCCCCTGTAGCGGTAGTCTTGGAAACTAAAGCCGGGGAAATGTCCTCAACTAGGACCGTATGGCTCCTATCGCCAGGAGTGGTGGCGGACTCCTGTAACCCAGCTTCTTGGGGGCTGGAGATGTTGGGGGGTAAGCCTTTGCGGAGAGGCCCCCTCCGACAGTACCCTTTAGAGATGAGGCGTAGGACAGCCTTAGCTGAATCTTTGCCATGCTTGAGTGGGATTATTCCATACAGGCACGCTTTGGACAAGTACCGGGTGGCTCCCGCCTCGTGCGGATGTTGATGGTAGGCCCCTGTAGCGGTAGCCTTGGAAACTAAAGCCGGGGAAATGTCCTCAACTAGGACCGTATGGCTCCTGTAGCCGGGAGTGGCGGCGAACTCTTGTAACCCAGCTTCTTGGGGGCTGGAGATGTTGGAGGGTTAGCCTTGCGGACGGCGCCCTCTGGCATTACCCACTGGAGATAAGGTGTAAGACAGCATTGCTGACCTGCTGGCTGTGGCCGGCCCGTGGCCGGGGTGCTGGGATCCTCCTGGAGTTTATCTCCTTCGGGGGTCCCGGCTAGTTCAGGGTTGAGTACTACCCCACCATCAAGTGTACGAATCATGGCCGGGGGCGGAAGCTTCGTGGTTCTAACCCTTATGCCGCGTAGCGAGTCCGTGTGCCTACAGAACTAGCTATATGACACAAAGCACGGCCAAGTATGACACCCACCAAGTTTCCGAAATACAATCCGTTCAAAGACGAGTGATAGGGCGCAGTAAGAATAATCTGCTTTCGGTAGCTAAATGACACAAAGTACGGCCAAGTGTGACACCCACCATGTTTTTGAAATGCAATCTGTTCAAAGACGAGTGATAAGCGGCAGTAAGAATACTCTGCTTTCGGTAGCTAAATGACACAAAGCACGGCCAAGTATGACACTCACCATGTTTTTGAAATGCAATCCGTTCAAAGACGAGTGATAGGCGGCAGTAAGAATGATCTGCTTTCTGGGTAAACGGCGGGAGTAACTATGACTCTATCTCCCGTAACCTCTCACGACAGGCTGGGGGCGAGTGGCTTCCCCCTGTAATCCAGCAACATGGAGACCTGACAGAGAGAGGCGATGACCTCTGTCACCAGCCGGGCATGAGTGGCTTCACCCTGCCATCTAGCGACTGGGAGGCTGGTGTGGAGGAATAAGGGAAGGGCCTGAGGTGCCTGTCGGCTTTAGCGGGATCGTGTTGCAGCGATGTGCCACCCAAAGGATTGGGCGCTCTCGGCTCGTGCTGACGGTGTAGGTTATATGATTCTCCTCGCTACAAGCAGTGCGATGCGCAATATATAGCCTCTCGCACGGAAATGGTCAACTCCACCTTCTCGTGGTGCTACCTGTAACCCCTGGTACCGTTTCGGCGGGGCAGGGAACTGACGGAGCTCTGGCCTACCACCTGTCGCGACGGGGCTGCCAACCCTGTCTTGACGAAAATTCGCTGGGTACGACTCAAGAAACAAATCAAGAAGAAAGCATGCGCCGAGGGGCGCCGGATCTCAGCGGGAACCCACGCCAGCGTACCCCATCAGAGAAAGACCGAAACTTGATAAGGCCGAACTGCTGTTCCTGCGGTGCCTCTTTTGCTTCACTGAAAGGACTTCGAATCCATGCCTATTTAAAGAAGCATATGTGCTTCCGGAGCTACCTGAGCCAACTACCGCAGCTGTTCTGGACAACAGGATTCCGACAACGTCCCCAGCAGCTGGACCCAGCCATCCCACATTGGATACAAGAAATGGTGCCCAGAGGGCACCTGAGATTATAACATCAAATGCTACTCAAGGTGACCCAACGCCGCGAACTACTCATGCTTCCGGCCTTCCCTTTAGATGCCCGGAGTGCGGATCTGCGTTCCAGTCGAAGATTTGCCTTGGACTACATCGTAGAGCAAGACATCCTCTACAATACCAAAGTGAAATTACCACTGAACGTGTCAAGGCAAGGTGGTCACCTGAAGAGGAATATATTCTAGCCTCTACCGAAGTCCGCCTACTAAGGAGGGAGAAACCCCCGCGTTTCATCAACCAAGCACTTGGGGATTTGTTGTCGGATCGCTCTGTGGAAGCAATCCAGTGCCACAGGAAGCAAGCTTCGTACCGTGAGCTAGTGAAGTCGTTATTGTCCCGACAAGATCCCGTTCCTGTTCTGATGACAGCGCCCCCAGCAGTTCAGGTACCCGTCGGCCATGAAGACCCGATGGAACCAAAACGAGTCCGTGATCACCAATCAGCTCTGCCCCTGGATCCAGCCAGCGACCATCTGAATTACACTACCCCACTCGGGGGCGTAGTTGGATCGATGGGGCTGTACGAGGATGGCAGTCAGATCTCTGGCCTCAGGGGTCCCCCTATAACGGAGTACTTGGGGATGGAAGCTTGCGGTCCCTCCACTTTCAAGAGAGAGGCCATTGTGAGAGAGCTGACGACGCTGACCGACAAGACCCCGCCGGACTCACACCAGGGTCGTCGCCTCTATGACATTGCTAAGACTGCGCTGCTTGGACATGATGTGGCGACTTCCCTGAATAACTATATCAGGGATGTCTTTTTTCGAGACGAGATACGACATGGGGATATGGTACGACCAAGGCCCCCTGCGCCGAGACCGAGGGCGCAACAAAGTAGGAGAAGACAGAAGCGACAAGAATATGCCAAAGTACAAGAGATGTTCAGGAGGAAACAGCCGGACTGTGCCCGTCTCGTCCTCGATGGTTACGCGAAAGCTGCAGTCGAGGACGAGCGGGCATTCCTGGAAGCTTGGGCAATGGTGATGACCTCCCCACCTAAAGATCCTTGGAATTGGCGTCACTACCTCATCAACACGTAATTCAGCCTTTCTATCTCATCACGGGACAGGACATTAAACGGAATCTCCCTTCACTGGCGTCTGCAACGGGTCCAGATGAATTTACGGCCAGAACTCTAAAGGCAGTACCTATAATACTGTTGAGGGTGCTCATGAACCTGATTATGCTACAAGGCCGAATCCCCGCTTCACTGAGAAGCGCCTGAACGGTGTTTCTGCCCAAGAAGGCGGAGGCGTCCCTGCCGGGAGACTTCCGACCAATAACAGTTCCGCCCGTACTGCTGCGCCTCTTCCACAAAATATTGGCAAGAAGGATAACAGCCTTCTTGGATTTGGACCATCGCCGGAGAGCCTTTGTACCTGGTGATGGGTGTGCCGACAACGTGATGCTCATGAATACAGCAATCGCTGAGGCGAGGGAGGCACGTGTTCCACTATACATGGCAATCTTGGACATGAACAAAGCTTTTGATAAAGTAACAAGGACAGGAATCATCGACGCTCTAAACCAGGAGGGCCTGTCCAGGGGCTTCGTAGGTTACCTCGAAGATCTCTTTCAGGATACCCCGACTCTTCTACGCATGGGCGGCTCTGTCAAACTAGTTACACCAACTACAGAAGTTAGGCAGGGGTACTCATTGTCCCCCATACTATTCAGCGTTGTCATCAATCAGTTTTTGAAGAAGCTCGATTCTGCAGTGGGCTTCAAGATTGGTGAGGCCTCAATCGATGCGATGGCGTTTGCCGACGACGTCGTCTTGGTGGCGTCTACACCTAGAGGCTTGCAAGTGCGTCTAGATAACATCGCAGAGTTCCTGGACCACCGAGGGTTGGAATTAAATGCCAGCAAGTCCTTCACTGTGGCCTATGTTCCTTCGGGACGTGACAAGAAGGCCAAGGTGGACGGAACAAGGATTTTTACCATTAAAGGTCACCCAGTACCAGGGAAGGGTGCAACGTTTACCTTGAAGTACCTCGGAGTCACAATGAGTGCCGATGGGAAGGCACGGCCACCAATCCATGACATAGAAGATGCCCTTTTACCTATCCGCCGGGCTCCGTTGAAGCCGCAACGAAGACTCGCGATTTTGCGGACATATTTGGCACCGAGATTTTATCATAGGCTGATACTAGGACGCTGGTCATTGGGGCTCCTAAGAAGGATGGATGTTAACATTCGCGCTGCTGTGAGGCAGTGGCTGCGTCTTCCTCATGACATCCCGGTCTCGTTTATCCACGCTCCGACCGCAAGTGGAGGATTGGGGGTCCCTTCCTTCAGGATCAATGTTCCAGTGCTCCAGCGGAAGCGTCTCATGGCCCTAAAGGATTCCTCTAGCACTGTCGTGCGGGAGGCATGCAAACGAAGTTACGTCTGCACACAACTCCAGAAAGCAACCGTGGCAGCATCAATGGACGAGAGGCGCCTGCGGTCAACGGAGGCAGTGGGGAAATACTGGGCATATAAGTTGTATCACACGAACGATGGGAAGGCCCTATCAGACGCCCCATTCGTAACATACGGCCATCGATGGATTTCGGAGGGAACAAGGATGATGCCGGGACATCAATTTATTGATGCTACCAAAATACGGATCAATGCTCTATCCTGTAGGACCAGATCGGGCCGAGGCCTCGAGGGTCCTTGTGAATGCAGAGCTGGGTGCCGCTCCAATGAAACCTTGGCACACATTCCGCAAGTTTGAAACAGGACCCACGGGGTCAGAGTGAGAAGGCACAACGTTGTCAAATATACAGCAAGACGATTATCAGATCTTGGCTACACCGTTGTGGAGGAACCGAAGTTAAACGTACCCGAGGGAGTTCTCAAGCCTGGCACTGTCGCGAGGAAGGATGACAATACCATGATCTTGGATGCACAAGTCGTGGGAACTGGGATCTCCGTAGGCCTGGCGCATGAGTATAATAGGCAGGATGTGATAGCCCAGGCCTCGGAGGTCTCCCAGGACAACACCAAAGTCAGCAGCATCACCCTTTCCTTTCGTGGAGTTTGGGCATACGAAAGTGCACAGGATCTCCTCCAACTGGGCTTGACAAAGAAATATATAAATATGATGAGTGTAATGGCAAAGCAGGGAAGCATCTTTGCCTATCGAGTATTCGGTCGCATGACGTCCGCAGTGAGAACTGACGGCTGAAGGAGACTTTGTGGATTCACTGAACGGGGATGTGGGGGGGGGGGGAGGTATCTCTTCCCATGTAATAGAGAACTTTTGAAAAAAAAATATAGCTAAATGACACAAAGCACGGCCAAGTATGGCACCCACCATGTTTCTGAATTACAATCCGTGGAAAGACGACTGATAAGCGGCAGCAAGGATAATCTGCTTTCGGTAGCTATATGACACAAAGCACGCCCAAGTATTACACCCACCATGTTTTTGAAATACAATCCGTTCAACCCTTAACTACCGTGGTGTCTGGTCGAGAGAATCCGCTGAAGACCTCTACAACCTTGGGCTGTCCAGGAAAGACATCACTACAACTTCGGTGAAGGCGCTTCAGGGCACACTTCTGGCATGGAGATGGTCGCGACGGGCTACATGGCACTCAGAAGCATGAAGCTCATCAACCAGCCAGCACAAGCAGATCCAGAAGAAGATCTTGGCAGCCCTCAAGTCCAGCTACTCCGTCACGAAGCTTATCAAGATGAAGCAAGCTATCAGGACGAAGCAAGCATCAAGTTGCAAGACGAAGCTGCCTGAATATTCGGAAATGTATTTCCAGCCGCGGGTTGTCACGGGCCATTAGATAAAAATGTATAAGTAGTTACCAGTGTAACAGCTAGAGTTGTATCCCAGGGCTCCCAGATGTAGCGAGACTCCTGCTTGAGTGGAGAAATTTTGTTGTTGGTTGTGAATAAACAATTTCACTAGCTAAATGACACAAAGCATGGCAAAGTATGACACCCACCACGTTTCTGAAACACAATCCGTTCAAAGACGAGTGAAAATTGGCAGTAGGAATAATCTGGCTTTCGGTAGTTATATGACACAAAGTACGGCCAAGTATGACACCCACCATGTTTTTGAAACGCAATCTGTTCAAAGACGAGTGATAGGCGACATTAAGAATAATCTGCTTTCGGTAGCTATATGACGCAAAGCACTGCAGAGTATGACACCCACCATGTTTCTGAAACACAATCCGTTCAAAGACAAGTGAAAAGTGGCAGTAAGAATAATCTGGCTTTCGGTAGCTATATGACACAAAGTACGGCCAAGTATGACACCCACCATGTTTCTGAAATACAATCCGTGCAAAGACGAGTGATAGGCGGTAGTAAGAATAATCTGCTTTCAGGCTGGGCTGTCAGGCCAGACCATCGGCCAAGCAACTCCCACCTCCTCGTGGTAAGGCCCGGGCAACGTTCCTCGGAATGGCTAACGGGGGCCATGCTCTTATGCGGCGGCGGCGCCAGTGGCGACCGCGTGCTGTGGCTGGGAAGTCCACTAAGCAACCCTTATGTGTTCCACGCTCCCGCTGGAGATGTGGCCCACCCACCCAGATGCCCTGGTGTTGGGGACGGGAGGCCCTAGCAGTTGGTGGGGAGGCGGGGTTGAATCCTTGCCATGCTCTATTAGAATTATTCCATACAGACACGCTTTGGACAAGTACCGGGTGGCTCCCGCCTCGTGCGGATGTTTGGTGGTAGGCACCTGTAGCGGTACCCTTGGAAACTAAAGCCGGGGAAATGTCCTCAACTAGGACCGTATGGCTCCTATAGCCAGGAGTGGTGGGCGACTTGTGTAAACCAGCTTCTGGGGGGCTGGAGATGTTGGAGGGTAAGCCTTTGCGGAGAGGCCCCCTCCGACAGTCCCCATTAGAGATGAGGCGTAAGACAGCCTTGGCTGAATCTTAGCCATGCTTGAGTGGGATTATTCCATACAGGCACGCTTTGGACAAGTACCGCGTGGCTCCCGCCTTGTGCGGATGTTTGATGGTAGCCCCTGTAGCGGTAGCCTTGCAAAATAAAACCTGGGAAATGTCCTCAATTAGGACCGTATGGCTCCTGTAGCCAGGAGTGATGGCGGACTCCTGTAACCCAGCTCCTGGGGCTGGAGATGTTGGAGGGTAAGCATTTGCGAGGCGCCCTCTGGCATTACCCAGTGGAGATAAAGCGTAAGACAGCATTGCCGACCTGCTGGCTGTGGCTGGCCCTTGACCGGGGTGCTGGGATCCTCCTGGAGTTTATCTCCTTCGAGGGTCCCGGCTAGTTCAGGGTTGAGTACAACCCCACCATCAAGTGTACGAATCATGGCCGGGGGCGGAAGCTTCGTGGCGATAACCCTTATGCCGCGGAGGGAGTCCCTGTGCCTACAGAACTATCTAACAGTCACAAAGCACGGCCAAGTATTTCACCCACCATGTTTCTGAAATACAATGCGTTCAAAGACGCGCGATAGGCGGCAGTAAGAATAATCTGCTTTCGGTAGCTAAATGACACAAAGCACGGCCAAGTATTTCACCCACAATGTTTCTGAAATACAATCCGTTCATAGACGAGTGATAGGCGGCAGTAAGAATAATCTGCTTTCTTGGTAGTCTGGTGGGAGCATACCCGCCACTGTGTGCTAACACAATTCTTCGTCTTTGCACAGGTGGGGACTGAGTGCCTGGTGGTGTGTTGGCGTCGACGGAAGCTGTGATGGCGAACTTTCTACCGGAGTGACGTACAGAGAAGCAGCGAGGTCCGGACTGTGGAGAGGGTAACAGCAGCGGCTGCTGGCTGTGTGAGCCTCAAGTGGCAGCCAACCTTCATCGTTTTCTATGGGCCCGTTATACGATGTCCTCAAAGACCTGTGGTAGCGTATTCAGCCGTGCAAGCTATCTCTCCAGCAGAGAGGTCTGATACACACCAAAGTAGCCACTAGGTGGCGCTTTAGTCAAGCAAGTGTAGTGTCTAGCCGCCTGGTGTAGTACGGCCGTTGAAACCCAGAGGGCGCTACAGACAGGGTCATTTGCTTATCTTCAAGCACCCAATCCTGCGCGTCACGCATTTGCATATCTTCAATCGCCCAATCCGAGACGACGGGAAACCTACTTAAGCCCAACGCCCGAGCGCGCCAGCGTAGTCTGGTGGGAGCATACCCGCCACTGTGTGCTTACACAATTCTTCGTCTTTGCACAGGTTGGTACAGTAATATTGGTACTTTTGTAGTATTGATCCCACCAGACTACGCCAGAATATAGTTACCTAGAAGCGATGCAATTTTTAGCATGCAGCTTCCCCAGACTAGGTGTTGTGAATTGTGTATATCTTTATGTGGCTTTTTGTCCCCTTTTTTCACGTTTACAAGTTATCATGTATGGCCACATTGCCTTGATGGACCTGAGGACTCTAGAGGCTTTGGTCTTTGTGTGAATAGTGTTAGTACCGCAGGCAGTAACGTAAAACCAGTAGAGATGGCAGCCCGTCAGGCGACGGGTCCTGGGGAGACCGCCGAGTGCCCTAACTGCCATAGAACCTACAAGAAAAGGGAACTTACCTTACATCTTAGAGTCTGTGCCCCAGAAGTAGCGAATGTAAATGTCGTTGAAGAGAGAACTAACAGGAGGTGGAGTAGAGAAGAACTGATACTATTGGTGACCAAAGAGATAGAGCTGATGGGGAAACCATCGCCACCTAAATTTATGAATCAGGCTCTAGCGGAAGTGTTTGCGACGCGCACATCCGAACAAATAAGATACAAAAGAAAATCGCCAGCATATCATGCCATCATGGCTGAGGTGCGCATGGAGGAAAATAGGAGGAGGGAAGCTAACAGCGCTAGAGGAGCTGTGGAGGCGAGTACAGCATCTCCGTTGCCTAGTACGAGCAGAGCTAACGCTACGGGAAGCAATATATTAGGCAATCAAAGAGCGAGAGGACAGATAGAGGGATCACCCTTGCAAATACCTAGAGGCCAACTTCCATCGGATCTGGACGAGGGAATAGGGCCCGAAGACCGAACAGGAGTCATCCGGAGGCGTTGTTGGTCTGAAGATCCCATCGAGCTCTCGAACCTGGCGGAGGAGATAGCCAACTTCGTACTAGAAGATCGTCTCGAGGCTACACAGACCCAGAGCAGGGACCTGTTCGATGGTGGGGACGTCAGCGATGCTGAGGTATACAACTCACGAGTCGACTCACTGGCCACATGTTCTGCTGCCCCACTATCGGGCACTCCCAGCGAGGAAGTAGGGACAATACCTCGACTACAGAATGCCCTTCGTGAGTATTGTGCCATTGTCACTACACGTGAAAGATCTAGAGAATCGAAGAGGATAACGAATCATGCCTTGCGTAACGACTTCAGCTATGCCGACCTTGATCGCTGGTTGCAAGCTCTCATGAAACATAGGCCTCCTAGGCCGGAACACCCCACCCACTGGGATAACCAAGGGCTAAATACCTCTGGGCGAAGGGAGAGAAGGAGAGAGTACGCAAGGCATCAAATGTTATTCCATTGTGACAAAAGAGGACTAACAAATGAAATATTACAAGGGAGGAAAAAGACTCAGGGCAGCCCGGAAGAAGTCGTGCAAGCCTGGGGGAAGATCCTAACAGACACTTCGAAACGATGCTGATGGAGGCCACACCCCTACCCGGAACCATAATGCAGCTGGATCAAGTGACGGCTGAAGAGGTGCGGAGAGTGGTTTCCGGCATGAAGTCGTGTCCTGGAGCAGATGGTATAACAGGAGAGGATCTCGCCGTATCCCCTGTGAGGATCTGGCCGCACTCTACAATCTATTTCTGCTTCAGGGCAAGCTACCTCCCTCCCTGCGCGAACGATCTTCCTTCCAAAGAAAGATGTAAGTTCGGATCCCTCTCATTATCGACCTATCACCATAGCCAGCATGTTGGTTCGGACTTTCCATAAGATCCTGGACAATAAACTTCGTGGTTTCGTGACGTTGAACCACCAGCAAAGGGCTTTCAGACCAACCGACGGGACATTCGAAAACGTTATCCTGCTAAGACATATTATTAAACAGGCCCGTAAAGAATGTAAAGGGCTGGCCCTTGCCTCTATCGATTTCAGACGAGCATTCGATAGTGTCCCGTTTAACGTAATCTTCCGAGCCCTGCGCACACGCGGTGTCGACCCGTACCTCGTCGAATATCTTGGAAATTTTTACAACAACACCTCAACTGTACTTCAAAGGGGAAAAGTGGAAAGGATCATCAGACCACTGAAAGGCGTACGCCAAGGAGACCCACTATCCCCCTTACTATTTAATCTGATAATCGACGAGTTTGTGTCTGCATTGAGTCGCCAAACCGGCCCAGAAGTTAATGGAACGCGGCCGGGAGCGTTAGCATTTGCTGACGATGTTATCCTGCTGGCAGAAACCCCCCAAGGTATCCAACATGTACTCGACATGTTCACTCTGTTTTCCTGTGCACATGGGTTACATATTAACACATCAAAATGTGCCACGTGGACGCTGCTTCCATCGGGTCAGCAGAAGTTAGTAAAGATCACCCTGCACGAGTATCTTATCGGGCAAGACCCCCTACCAACATTATCTATAGTGGACAAACTCAGCTACCTGGGTGTATGTATCGATGCATTCGGGAATGTTACGACGGACAGAACGTTGGCTGCTTCTCACTTAGAATCTCTTCGTTGTTCCCCGCTAAAACCACACCAAAAACTGATAATATTGGTGTACTACCTACTACCGCGCTACGTTTACGGCTGGACCCTTGCGGAACTGAATATCCAGCTACTGCAAAAATGTGACCGTGAAATTAGAAGATATCTCAAACAATTCCTGCACCTACCTCACGATGTGCCGAGTGCTTATTTTTATAGCAACATCAGGAGCGGCGGCCTAGGGATACCATGTTTTGCCCTGGCGGTTCCGAGGATGCGGTTGGACAGGCTTGCCCGGCTGGCGGCTCGCCAAGATGATGAGTTCCTGCAGGCCCTGGCAACCTCGCCGGCATACACCAGGGAACTGGCCAGACTACAGGGAGCATTGCAGCAGGGGGGATCCAGCCTCACCACCAAGGCCGACCAGCTAAACCACTGGCGAGCTCGTCTGCTAGCAACAACCGATGGTAAGGGTTTGAGCGAAGCCTCCAGCAGCCCCCCTCCTTCCTGGGTGTTCAACCCACCCAGATTCCTATCGGCAGCGGAATGGGTGAATCTGGTGCGCCACAGGATTCATGCTCTCCCCACCCGCATGAGATGTGCCAGAGGCCGCTGCAAAAATACTAGGTGCTCGGCTGGCTGTCTTTCCGCAGAGACCCTGGCCCATGTAGTACAAGCGTGCCCGAAGACTCATGGAGCACGCGTGGCCCGTCACGACGGAGTGGTCAAGTACCTACAGCATACGGCGACGAAACTTGGGCTACAAGTACTGCGGGAACCACGGGTCATGGTGGAAGATGAGGTATTCCGTCCTGACCTTATAATCTATGCTCGTGGAGTGGCCGTGGTCGCTGACGTCCAGGTCCGAGGGGATTACCGACCTCTGGCAGCCTTCAGTGAAGAAAAACGCAGGAAATACGATACGGCAAGCTTCAACGAGAAAATCGAGAGGATAACAGATTGTGAAGAAGTTTACCACGAGCCCGTAGCACTCAACGAGAGCGGTTGTATAGATAGAGGTACTGTGCGTTTTTTGAAGAATTTAGGCCTAGTTAAGCAACAGATCTCGCACATATGTCTGCTGGTGGCCCTAGGCTCAATAAAATGTTTCTTTTCGTCCATGAGGGGCACCAGCGGTCACCATTGAGAGGTCAATCTCCCGTGTAAAGAGATAATGATTTATTGTGTATGCAATAAAAGTTCCTAGCTCAATGACACAAAGTACGGGCAAGTATGACACCCACCATGTTTCTGAAATACATTCCGTTCAAAGACGAGTGATAGGCGGCAGTAAGAATAATCTGCTTTCGGTAGCTAAATGACACAAAGCACGGCCAAGCATCACACCCACCGTGTTTCTGAAATACAATCCGTTCAAAGACGAGTGATAGGCGGCAGTAAGAATAATCTGCTTTCGGTAGCTAAATGACACAAAGCACGGCCAAGTATGACATCCACCATGTTTCTGAAATACATTCCGTTCAAAGACGAGTGATAGGCGGCAGTAAGAATAATCTGCTTTCGATAAACGGCGGGAGTAACCATGAATCTCTTTCCGTAACCTCTCATCAAGGGTTGGGGGCGAGTGGCTTCCCCCTGTTATCCAGCAACATGGAGGTCCGGCAGAGGGAGGTGACAACCTCTGCCTCATAGCTTGGGATGAGTGGCTTCAAACTGTCATCCAGCGACTAGGTGCCATCAATGAGTGCCATCATCGCTCCCTGAGGCCACCCGTAAACCTGGAGCCCCGACCTGCCACCTGCTATACCTGGTCACAGCGCAGGAGATTAAGACCAACATGCCGTCACTCAACTCAGCCCCTGGCCCAGACAATTTGACGGCGAGGAGTCTGCGGGCGGTGCCGATGACCGTGCTCGGGGTTTTATTCAACTTGTTGATAGTCGTGGGCGGAGTTCCAAATGTCTAAGGAACGCGCGGACAACATTCGTCCCCAAGAAGGCTGATGCTTCCCTGCCCACGGACTTTAGACCGATTACCATCACCTCGGTCATTCTAAGGCTGTATCATCGGATCCTCGCCTGAAGACTGTCCTTACATCTCAACCTCGACTTTCGGCAGCGGGCATTTATCCCTGTAGACAGCTGTGCCGAAAATATTACCCTGCTTAGGACCATCATAGCAGAGGCGAAGTCGACGGGGAAATCCTTGTTCTTGGCCGTAACTGACCTGGCCAAGGCTTTCGATCGGGTTACCAGGGAAGCAATTTTTATGGCGGCGACTGAAGCAGGTTTATCTCCGGACTTCGTCGCATACATAAGAGACCTCTACAGAGATGCCCCCACGCTGATGCGGATCGGAGCTTCTACACGACTTGTGCAACCAACAACAGGAGTCCGCTAGGGTGACCCCCTCTCGCCGTTACTTTTTAACCTGGTGTTAGATGGATTTCTCAGGAAGGGCGGCGGCGGCACTGGGCTCAGGGTGGGGGAGTCGGCGCTGGATGCGATGGCCTTCGCCGACGACCTCATCCTCGTCGCGTCCTCCCCTGTCGGGCTTCAGCATCGCCTTCAGGAAGCTACCACCTACCTGGCGGCGCGGGGCCTGAACATTAACCCCGCGAAGAAAATTACAGTGGCCATGGTATATGCCGGAAAATAGAAGAAGATGAAAGTGGATTCCGCGGCTATATTCAAGGTAGCAGGCCAGAGCGTGACCGCCGCTGGACCAGATTTCACATGGAAGTATCTAGGGTTGACATTTACCCTAGCAGGTCGTCCAGCACCCCCGACCCTGGAGTTATCTAACCTGCTCCAACGTGTACAGAGGTCTCTGCTAAAGCCGCAGCAATGCTTGGTCATCTTGCGTTACTACTTGCTGCCTAGACTGTACCACCGGCTGGTGTTAGGATATTGGTCCCGTGAACTTTTGGAAAGACTGGACGTTAACATCAGGGCCGCCGTTCGTCGCTGGATAAAGCTTCCACATGATGTCCCCGTGGCTTTTTTCCACGCGCCAGTGGCGGGCGGCTTCCTGGGAATCCCCTCCGTACGTATCAGCATCCCTACCCTCCAACGCGCGAGGATCTTGGGACTGGAGTAGATCTTGGGACAGTTCATAGACGCTGTTAAAGTACGTGTAAACGCCCTGCCCTGTCGAACCAGGTCTGGTAGAGGAGTTGACTCAGAGAAACAGTGCCGCGCGGGCTGCCAGTCACAAGAAACCCTTGCCCACATACTACAGACCTGACACAGGACACATGGAGCGCGGACGCGGCGCCATGATACCATCGCCCGCTACGTAAACACGAGGTTGCAGGAGCTAGGGTGGCATACGACTGTAGAGCCTGTCATCCGAGTGGCTGAGGGTACTTTACAGTCCGACATCGTGGCGAAGAGGACCTACCGGTCTCTTGTGATCGACGCCCAAGTAGTGGGCACGGGCATTGCCCTCGAACTAGCTCACGGACATAAGGTCCTTAAATATAGTAGGCCCGACATCTTCGACCATGTGCGTGGTGACGGCCCAGACCCCGAAGTCTCCAGTATACCTTTATCCTTTCGGGGAATCTGGGCCCGTGCCAGTGCAGATACGCTCCTAGACATGGGACTTAGTAAAAGAGATATTTGTATGATTTCGATTATCTCGCTCCAGGGGAGCACTGGGTGTTATAAGGTCTTTGGACGAATGACCTCGGTGGTCCCCCACCGGTGAAGGAGGTGCGGGCCCCTTCGGCACGCGGTGTCTTTACCCCCTGTTTGTAATTTCTTTTTGGGGGTAGGTTCTTTTGGGTATGTCTTCTCATGTTAAGACAAGATTTAATAAAAAATAGCTAAATGACACAAAGCACGGCCAAGTATGACACTAACCATGTTTTTGAAATGCAATCCGTTCAAAGACGAGTCATAGGCGGCAGTACGTTGGGGGACCAATTCCTGACCGGTACCTCCACGTGGTGTCCCCCGGGCCCTGTTATCTTGTGTATCAGGTGGCTAAAGCCGGTTGAGGTAGAGGTGGTGACGTCTTCTGCGCCGTATCTTGCTCTGCGGTGCTCCCCTGTTGGCGCGTTTGCAATCCTTGTGTCCTACCCCACCACCGCCGTGGTTGAGGGTCCAACAGCCAGTTGGTTTCGGGCTGGAACCATGGTGGTTTGCGCTGAATGTGAGAGGTCCTTCAGGACTGCGCGTGGTCTTGCACAGCATGTGCGTTTGGCCCACACTGGACGGGATCGAGAAGATGCCGTTTCGGGACTTGATCAAGTAGATCAGGGTGCTGCTTCTTTGATGTTTGATGCTGGGCAGGGTCAAGCTGCCCATGACTCAAGGATGGATCAAGTTGATCCTAGTGTTGGTGCAGAGGCGGAGAGTTTTCATTTTCCCAGGGGGGGCAAGGACGCACCGCGAAATCAGTACTCTGGCGGGGGTGGGGTGGGGGGATATGTTTATTAAGAAAAAAAGAAGAAAGGTAAGCCAGATGGATGTCGGCGTGTTATTAAAAAAAAAGTGAAAGGGGAAGACAAAAAAGGAAAAGAAAAAAGAAAGCAAAAGAAAACAAAAAGAAGGAAAGAAAAGAAAAATGAAGAACACAAAACTAATCACACACCCTTGCGGGATCTTATGATGGATGCAGAACTGGTATAGAAATAAGAGGAAGGAAGAACAGAAAAAAAAAAGAAAAACAGAGAACGTAAACAGTGAACATGTGCACAACTGAAGGCGTTACGCCTTTGAAAACTGAGTGCAAAAGAAACAAAATGCATTGAATCCTCGGTGTTTGACCCGAAATGCGCGCAATATTATGAATATGGTCAATGAAATGGACCAGCAGGAGTTGAACCAGCTCCCAACGGATATGCGTTCCGAAGATTCTACCGTTGCACCTCACTGGCAGCTGCAGGTACCTCTTCGACTGCTTTCGTTTCATTGATCTGATTGCTTTGGGCGAAATTCAGGCAATGTGTTGTGTCATCCTCTGTGTTTCTTCGCCTCACCTTCTACTGTGATAATGAGTATGGTGGGCGGATACATATTTTACAAATTGCAAGATGCATTTTTGGGGTTGGTGCCTCTTCGCTCTTTTGACCCGGGCGCTCCGAGCCCCAAAGGTTGGTGTCAGTCTCTTAGCGGGATTTCCCGGGGGAGGCGGCGCCCCCCTAGTTCATGTTCCGGGGGGGCAAGGGCCCCCGCGCCCCCCCGCAGTCGGCGCCTATGTGTTGGTGTTTCTTTGGTGTTAACCACAACTAACTCATCGATACCATGCCCCATATGTGGTAGACTGTGTAAGTCGGTGCAGGGCCTTAGAGCTCATCATAATTGGATGCATCCAGGGATCGATTTTGTGGTGCCCAGTACCTCAGCTGCAAGTTTACCATCTCGGGAGGCAGTGACTCTGCCGACGTTAAGACATTCATGTCCTTCAGAGAGTGTACATCAATGCTCAATTCAAGACTGTTTGAGAGTGTTCACCACAGCTCAAGGGCTTGGCCAACACATGCGGAGGACCCACCCCGCCGAAGCAGACCAGGCGGTGGTGACTAGTAGGGTTCGAACCTGCTGGAGTGAGGAGGAGAAGCAGCTGCTTTCCTACAAGGAGGCAGAGCTCTCACTGACAGGACAACGTTTCATGAACATGGCCCTCGTGGATGCCTTTTCCCATTGAAGGGATAAAGGGTATACGGCGCATGAGGGAGCATCGAGCGCGGGTGGAAGCCGCTCTTGCTACGCTGACTACTGGATCTCCCCGTGCTGTGACCCCGAGCAGATCTTCGATGTGGACTCCTTCAGGAAGAGCGTCTCAAGCCCTGCCTCCTGTATCGTCTCCCGGAACCGGCCGTCGGTTGTCTTCTTCACCCACCTCAACTGCTCCAGCTGTATCCTCTTCGGGTCCTCATCATCCTGTATCTTCGTCCCTGGGTCTTCACAGTCCTGGATCGCTGGCTTCTGCAGGCTTATCTGGTGCTCTGTCGGAAGTGTCCTCTGTGTCTCCATCCGCCTGTTCGGATGTCTCCTCTAGTGCCGCTGTATTGGAACCAGCGACGAACTCCCGCCCCGGGGATCTTGGAGCTGAAGCGGAGCCAATATTTGATCTGACGCGAGGCCAAGGCTCTCCAACTCCGCTGGAGGCCCTACGTTCGTTCCTGACGACCTACCTTCCTCGACTTGGGGTTGGTCCTCGTCAAGCCTCCCTTCGGGCCATTGTGGATCTAGCGATGGACTCAGTGGCCTTCTTGCCCAGACTGGAGATGTTCCTGTTTGACCTTCTGCCTCCGCAGCCTGTGCGAGCTGGTGGACCCCCGAGACGACAGCCTACCATGAGGATCACGCGCCGCATGCATCGCCGCATGGAGTTTGCGAGAACACAGGATCTCTATCGGAGGAATCGTCGTGCATGTGCGCGCTTGGTGCTGGACGGCCCTCCCAAGGAACCTCCTGGGGATCCTGTGGACTTCCTCGATTTCTGGACAAGCATAATGGTTCCAGGCGAGCCGGACTTCTCTGAGCCCTTGGAGACTGCCCCGCAGGCCGTGGCTCCGGAGGTTCTTGAGCCCTTTTCTGAGGATGAGGTGCGTGCGGCCTTCCCTGATGGAAACTCTGCGCCTGGCCCTGATGGGGTTACATCGTCACAATTGAAAGCAGTTCCTGTTCCATACCTGGTGATCATCATCAATCTGTTCCTCCTGGCTGGCGACGTCCCGCTTATCTGCACGAAGCACGGACCATCTTCTTTCCAGAAGTGTCCCATCCTGCTGGTCCCGGAGATTACAGGCCCGTCACCATCTCGTCTGTACTACTACGCCTTTGCCACCGAGCCTTGGCTAACCGCCTGAGGGTAGCCTGCCCCTTCAGTGAGCAGCAACGGGCCTTCTCCTCTGTCGATGGGTGCGCCGAAAATGTATTTCTTTTGCACTCTGTTATTAAGGAGGCGCACCGTCGGTACCGCTCTCTGTTCATGGCGACCTTGGACTTGAAGAAAGCCTTCGATTCAGTATCCTTCGGCTCCCTACTAGCGGCGGCGCGACGAACAGGCCTTCCTGGTTCCTTCATCAGATATTTGGAGCGGCTCTATTCTTCATCGGCGAATACACTGGCGGCGGGAGGGTTCCAGCGACGTATTTCCCCATCATGTGGGGTTCGGCAGGGTGACCCATTGAGCCCTGATCTCTTCTATTACGTCTTGGATGGTCTACTGCAGAGCCTGCCCTCGCATGTGGGGTTCCCTCTGGGGACTACGTCGTCTGTCAACTGCATGGCGTTTGCAGATGATCTGGTCCTGTTTGCTTCATCTGAGGTGGGCCCCTAGGAGCTCCTGGATCGTGCGGAAGCGTATCTCTCACACCGTGGCTTGGTGTTCAACATCATGAAGTGTCGGACACTGTCCCTTGTCGCGTCTGGTAGAGACAAGAAGTGTGTGGTGCGTTCCCTGGACTTCGTCTTGCAGGGAGGTCGCATCCCCGCTTCGTCCACGGCAGCTGAGTGGCGCTACCTTGTTGGGCCTTAAACACATCTGGTCACCGTCCTCCGGCGCCAATTGATGAGCTCCGCTCCCTGCTGGCGAAGGTTACATCTGCTCCCCTGAAGCCCCAGCAGCGTATGGTACTCCTACGAAGTTTCATCCTGCCCCGTCTGCTGCACCGCCTTGTTCTGGGTGGCTCACCGCTACGCCTTCTCAACGAGCTGGACGTCGTCGCTCGGTCCTTCATTCGTCGATGGCTGAAGCTCCCCTTGGACACCCCCATTCCATTTTACCATGCATCTCACCGAGATGGGGGTCTTGGTGTGCCGGCCCTTATGACGCAGGTCCCTCGGCTGCGTCTCGCTCGCCTGGAAGGGATGGCCTGGTCGACCTGGTCGGTTGCCACCGAGGTATATCGTCTGCCCCCCATTCGTTGGGAGTGCTTATGAGCCAGGAGGGCGTCGGCGTGGGATGGGAGGCTGTTGAAGACGGCACAGCTGGTCCGCTCTTACTGGGCCAACAAGCTGTACACCTGCGTTGACGGCCGGGGTCTTCGTGGTGCTGCGGCAGTCCCGACGGTCCACTCCTGGGTGACGGATGTGTCCTCTCTTCTCTCAGGGAGGGACTACATCGATGTCGTAAAGGTTCGGGGGAACGCCATTCCAACTAAGTCCCGTTTCACTAGAGGCCGCCCGGAAGAGGATCGTCGCTGCCGGGCTGGTTGTGCTGCTGCGGAGACCCTGGCGCATGCGGTCCAGCATTGCCCCACTTCCAATGGGTCCCGGCACCGTCGCCATGATGCCATCGCCATCTTCTTGACCTCCTGTCTCCGGAAGAGGGGCTTTCCCGTGCAACGAGAGCGTCATCTAGCCACGTCCAGGGGTCTGCGGAAGCCGGATCTCATTTGCTATGGTCGAGGCGGCGTCTGTGTCATCGACGTTCACGTGGTTGGCTGTGGTCGTGCGCTGAACACCCTCCACCGGGAGAAGTCCGACGTGTATAATACACCTGAGATTGTGGATCTGCTCCGGGCCCCATCTCCTTCCTCTTCAGAGTCTGGGGTCTCCTTCACCTCTGCGACGGTTTCCTTCCGGAGAATTTGGTCTTAAGAATCACCTGCAGCCCTACTATCCCTCGGACTAACAAAGGGCAACTCCGGATCGCTACTGTCAAGGCCCTCGAGGGAACTGTGCGAGCATGGCGGGCCTTTAAGAATGCTACCACTCGTCGCGTTGGTGAAGAGGACCGGGTCTGATGTAGACTAAAGAACATCAGAGAGCTTCTGAAGTTTGAAGATTCAAGAGAAGCACAAGCTGGAAGACAAGACTATTAATATGTACGCGTTTTGCATGTATCACATTCTGCGCTGCATTGCATGTTATGCTGTGGCCTTGGCCCGTAACCGGTATTTTGGGGACTCCGCCCTTATTGGAGAAATGCTTTTATGCGAATAAAAGTTCAGAATAGCTAAATGACGCAAAGCACGGCCAAGTATTTCACCCACCATGTTTCTGAAATACAATCCGTTCAAAGACGAGCGATAGGCGGCACTAAGAATAATCTGCCTTCGGTAGCTAAATGACACAAAGCACGGCCAAGTATGACACCCACCATGTTTCTGAAATACGATCCGTTCAAAGACGGGTGCTAGGCGGCACTAAGAATAATCTGTTTTCGGTAGCTAAATGACACAAAGCACGCCCAAGTATGACACCTACCTTGTTTCTGAAATACAATCCGTTCAAAGACGAGTGATAGGCGGCAGTAAGAATAATCTGCTTTCGGTGGCTAAATGACACAAAGCACGGCCAAGTATGACACCCACCGTGTTTTTGAAATGCAATCTGTTCAAAGACGAGTGAAAACCGGCAGTAAGAATAATCTGCTTTCGGTAGCTAAATGACACAAAGCACGGCCAAGTGTCACACCCACCATGCTTTTGAAATGCAATCCGTTCAAAGACGAGTGATAGGCGACAGTAAGAATAATCTGCTTTCGGTAGCTAAATGACACAAAGCACGGCCAAGTGTGCACCCACCATGTTTTTGAAATACAATCCGTTCAAAGACGAGTGATAGGCGGCAGTAAGACTAATCCGCTTTCTTTCTTTCATGCCTCCCACCGGGACGGCGGACTTGGAGTTCCCGCCTTATCTACGCAGATCCCTAGACTTCGCCTTGCCCGGCTACAGCGTATGTCTGGGTCTTCTTGGACAGCCGCCAGGGAGGCGTGCTCTCTACCACCTATTCGGAACGAGCTGGCCTGGGCCCGCCGAGCCTCAACATTGAACGAGCGCCTGCTTGCTACTGCGCAGCAAGTCCGGACCTACTGGGCCCGGTCACTCTACGCCTCCATCGACGGGCAGGAGCTTCGAGACGCACCAGCGGTTCCTTACACACACTCCTGGGTGTCTGATGGAACGACTCTGATGACCGGCCGCGACTACATTGACTCTATCAAGGTCCGGATCAATGCCGTTCCCACGAGAGCCCGGATGTCCAGGGGCCGCCCGGACCAGGATCACCAGTGCCGTCTCGGATGCCGGGCATCAGAGACCCTCCCCCATGCTGTCCAACACTGCCCGACTACCAACGCCGCCAGACATAGGAGACACGACAACGTAGCGAAGCACCTGTCCACTTCCCTGCGTGCCAAGGGGTGGCATGTACAGAGGGAGCGCCATCTTCACACCTCCGCCGGACTCCGGAAACCGGACATCGTGATCTCTCGTCCGGGAGCCATCTGGGTCATCGATGTCCAGGTGGTGGGTTGCGGACGTAGCCTCAATTCCCTGCACCGGTCCAAGGCCGCCGTCTACGACTCCTCGGAAATTGCCGAACTTCTTCGAGCTTCGGCTGAGCCCTGGACACCGGTGATGTTTACATCCGCAACCCTCAATTTCCGGGGCGTCTGGGCCTCGGAGTCACTGGTGGCCCTCAAGCATCTGGGCCTTGGTCTCCGGCACATGAAGTTGGCCTCTGTGAAGACCATTGAAGGGACGGTCTACGCATGGCGCGCCTTTAAAAGCGCGACTACAAGTGCGGCCGCGACCACGCGCCAAGCTAATGTTTTGTGTCCTGCATAATTGCGGACTCGGTGAATGCATGTAATGGTGACTCCCTGCCATCTCAGGGAGGAATGTGTGTATCCCCCCGTCGTTTTCGGGTGAATAAACGTTCTCAATAGCTAAATGACACAAAGCACGGCCAAGTGTGCACCCACCATGTTTTTGAAATGCAATTCGTTCAAAGACGAGTGATAGGCGGCAGTAAGACTAATCCGCTTTCTTTCTTTCATGCCTCCCACCGGGACGGCGGACTTGGAGTTCCCGCCTTATCTACGCAGATCCCTAGACTTCGCCTTGCCCGGCTACAGCGTATGTCTGGGTCTTCTTGGACAGCCGCCAGGGAGGCGTGCTCTCTACCACCTATTCGGAACGAGCTGGCCTGGGCCCGCCGAGCCTCAACATTGAACGAGCGCCTGCTTGCTACTGCGCAGCAAGTCCGGACCTACTGGGCCCGGTCACTCTACGCCTCCATCGACGGGCAGGGGCTTCGAGACGCACCTGCGGTTCCTTACACACACTCCTGGGTGTCTGATGGAACGACTCTGATGACCGGCCGCGACTACATTGACTCTATCAAGGTCCGGATCAATGCCGTTCCCACGAGAGCCCGGATGTCCAGGGGCCGCCCGGACCAGGATCACCAGTGCCGTCTCGGATGCCGGGCATCAGAGACCCTCCCCCATGCTGTCCAACACTGCCCGACTACCAACGCCGCCAGACATAGGAGACACGACAACGTAGCGAAGCACCTGTCCACTTCCCTGCGTGCCAAGGGGTGGCATGTACAGAGGGAGCGCCATCTTCACACCTCCGCCGGACTCCGGAAACCGGATATCGTGATCTCTCGTCCGGGAGCCATCTGGGTCATCGATGTCCAGGTGGTGGGTTGCGGACGTAGCCTCAATTCCCTGCACCGGTCCAAGGCCGCCGTCTACGACTCCTCGGAAATTGCCGAACTTCTTCGAGCTTCGGCTGAGCCCTGGACACCGGTGATGTTTACATCCGCAACCCTCAATTTCCGGGGCGTCTGGGCCTCGGAATCACTGGTGGCCCTCAAGCATCTGGGCCTTGGTCTCCGGCACATGAAGTTGGCCTCTGTGAAGACCATTGAAGGGACGGTCTACGCATGGCGCGCCTTTAAAAGCGCGACTACAAGTGCGGCCGCGACCACGCGCCAAGCTAATGTTTTGTGTCCTGCATAATTGCGGACTCGGTGAATGCATGTAATGGTGACTCCCTGCCATCTCAGGGAGGAATGTGTGTATCCCCCCGTCGTTTTCGGGTGAATAAACGTTCTCAATAGCTAAATGACACAACGCACGGCCAAGTGTGCACCCACCATGTTTTTGAAATGCAATTCGTTCAAAGACGAGTGATAGGCAGCAGTAAGACTAATCTGCTTTCGGTAGCTAAATGACACAAAGCACGGCCAAGTATGACACCCACCATGTTTCTGAAATACAATCCGTTCAAAGACGAGTGATAGGCGGCAGTAAGAATAATCTCCTTTCGGTGGCTAAATGACACAAATCACGGCCAAGTGTGACACCCACCATGTTTTTTGAAATGCAATCTGTTCAAGGACGAGTTATAGGCGGCAGTAAGAATAATCTGCTTTCGGTAACTAAATGACACAAAGCAGGGCCAAGTATGGCACCCACCATGTTTCTGAAATACAATCCGTTTAAAGACGAGTGATAGGCGGTAGTAATAATAATCTGCTTTCCGAATCCTCCGCTCCGAATCCGAGCGGCTACGAGAAGCTGGCTTAAGCTACCGCATGATGTGCCCACCCCCTTCTACCACGCAGCGATCCCGGATGGGGGATTGGGTATCCCCTCAATGGAGGTCCTGATCCCACGCCTATGCCTTCAGCGCCTGGAAAGAATGACGTCCTCGCAGGTACCAGCCTTCAGAGAAGCCATCAGGACGCCATGTCTGCAGTCGGAGCTGCGGAGGGTCCAGGCACGAGGGCGTTGACGTCCACACGGTCCGGGACATGAGAAGACTACGGGCCCAGCGCCTGCACCGGTCGTGGGATGGAGCTGCTCTTCGAGAGGCCTCGAAGGTCCCGGCAGCACATTATTGGGTCACCGACGGCTCGCGACTGATGCGGGGAGGAGCCTTCGTTGATGCCATCAGAATTAGGGCTAACGCTATCCCCACGCGTACCCGGACGGCCCGCGGCAGGGGCTACAACCGGGACTGCCGGGCTGGATGCCTCCTGCCAGGTTCCAGGGCGCCAGTATCCGAGTCGCTGGGCCACGTGCTACAAAAGTGCCATAGGACCCACGGACTCCGCATCCAGAGGCACAACAACATCCTGGCCTATCTCTGCGGCCGCCTCGGGCAGGCGGGCTGGGAGGTTACACGTGAGCCGACCATCAGGACTGAAGAGGGGGCCCGGAAGCCGGACGTGGTCGCATTCAGAGGCGACGACTCCATCATCGTCGACGTCCAGGTGATATCGGGCACCCGCAACCTCTCCATGGCCCACGCTGACAAGGTCAGCTATTACAGCAAACCCGAGGTGCTGGCGTATGCGCAGGGACCGAGGCTATCAGCTCCCGGGGTCACCTCGGTGACTCTAAGCTACAGGGGAGTATGGAGCAGGGAATCGGCATCGGACCTCCTCCAGTTGGGCCTACGCAACAGTGATATTAAGTTAATCACCGTGAGAGCCTTCGAGGGATCAGCGCGGACGTGGAAGGTCTTCAATCGGAGTACAGAGCGCGCACCTCCAGCAGTCACCTCTCTTGGGCCAGAAGCCACCGACTAACAAGGCTACTTCGTCTGGATGTCGAGTGGCCGCCCTTGTGGCCCTAGGTCACTGTACCATGTTTTTGAAATACAATCCGTTCAAAGACGAGTGATAGGCGGCAGTAAGAATAATCTGCTTTCGGTAGCTAAATGACACAAAGCACGGCCAAGTATGACACCCACCATGTTTCTGAAATACAATAGGTTCAAAGACGAGTGCTAGGCGGCAGTAAGAATAATCTGTTTTCGGTAGCTAAATGACACAAAGCACGCCCAAGTATGACACCTACCATGTTTTTGAAATGCAATCTGTTCAAAGACGAGTGAAAAGCGGCAGTAAGAATAATCTGGTTTTCGGTAGCTAAATGACACAAAGCACGCCCAAGTATGACACCCATCATGTTTTTGAAATGCAATCCGTTCAAAGACGAGTGATAGGCGGCAGTAAGAATAATCTGCTTTCGACCTTCGAAATTTCTGCTTCGACTGTTTTGGCAACGCTCGACCTTAAAAAGGCTTTTGATTCGGTGACCTTTGGGGCGGTCCTATCGGCGGCTAGTCGCTCTGGCCTTCCTGGTGTCTTGCTGGGTTACCTGGAGCGAGTGTACAGGTCGTCCACCACCTCCATTTCCGCTGGACTATTCAAGCGCACTGTGGCCCCGACCTGTGGTGTCCTGCAGGGGGACCCGTTGAGCCCTGCGCTCTTTAACTTCGTGATAGATGGCCTCCTGCGCACTCTGCCGGCCTTCATCGGCGTCCCAGTGGGCCATGCTACCATCAATTCTATGGCCTTCGCGGACGACCTCGTCCTCTTCGCATCTTCTGAAACTGGTCTCCAGGAGCTCCTGCATCGTGCTGTTGGTTACCTGTCGCCGAGGGGTCTTCGCTTCAACGTCAGGAAGTGCCGGTCGCTTTCCATCTTGGCCTCCGGCCATGACAAGAAAACGGTCGTCCGCCCGGTTCCCTTCATCCTGGATGGTGAGCCGCTCCCTGCGTCCCCGTCGTCCCTGGAATGGCGCTCCCTGGGTGTCGCCTTCGATTCAACTGGGCACCGGCCGCCTGTTCCTGCCGAGGAGCTTCGCCTGCTGCTGCAGCGACTGACTCGTGCTGCACTAAAGCCTCAGCAGCGCCTGTTTCTGCTTCGGAGGTTGTGCTGCCCAGGCTGCTGCACCGCCTCGTCCTGGGAGCTGCGCCTCTGCGGCTTCTCCATGAATTGGACACCCTGGTTCCGGCTGCGATTCCCTTTTATCATGCTTCTCATAGGGACGGCGGTCTGGGGGTCCCAGCGCTAGTTACACAGATCCCAAGGCTGCGACTTGCTAGATTGGAGCGGCTGTCCTGTTCCTCATGGGAGGCTGCGTGGGAGGCCTTCGGTCTTCCTGCACTGCGCTCGGAAGTCTGCTGGGCACGTAGGGCCGCTACTTGGGGCTCTAGACTGCTGCGGACGGCGGCCCAGGTTCGTGTTTTTTGGGCCAGGAGGCTTCATGCTGCGGTGGATGGCCGTGGTCTGCGTGAGGCCGCGGCTGTGCCCTCGGCTCATGGATGTGTCACTGATGGCTCCTCTCTTGTCTCGGGGCGAGACTATATCGACTTCCTCAAAGTGCGGGCCAACGCCATTCCAACCCGTTCCAGAGTGACGAGGGGCCGTCCGTCGGAGGACCACAGCTGCAGAGCCGGGTGCTTGGCCTCTGAGACACTTGCTCACACTGTTCAGCACTGTCCCTCCACCAATGGGGCACGACATCGGAGGCATGACGACGTCGCCATCTTCCTGGGTTCAGCTCTTCGCCGCCGTGGGTGGCATGTGCAGAGGAAGCGACACCTGGCGACCTCCCTTGGGATCCGGAAGCCGGACTTGGTCCTCTACAAAGAGGATAGGATCCAGGTCGTCGACGTGCAGGTGGTGGGGGCTGGGCGCTGCTTAAATACCCTCCACTGAGAAAAGTCTGCTGTGTATAATACACTGGGGGTGACACAGCTACTCAGTGCCTCAGCCGCCCCTGGTACGCCCGTCCTCTGCTCTTCTGCCACCATCTCCTTCAGGGGCATATGGCCATCCGAGTCAGCTTCTACTCTTCTCGAACTCGGATTAACGAAGGCCCAGCTGAAGATCGTGGTTGTGAAGGTGCTCCAAGGGACAGTGCGTGTGTGGAGGACGTTTAAGAGTTCTACAATCCGATCGTGGGGTGCCCACCTGTGTTACGCATAGGCATATGGGGTGCTGGACTCTTTACTGTTGTTGTGTTACGCGCTTTTTGCCACCTTAGTCTGTAATTAGTTCTCGCCCGCAGACCCTGTATTTTGTTGGGGAACTCCTTGCCCACTCAAGGAGGAATATCTTGTTGTTTCCTTGCAATAAAGATTATTAATAGCTAAATGACACAAAGCAAGGCCAAGTGTGACACCCACCATGTTTTTGAAATGCAATCCGTACAAAGACAAGTGATAAAAAAGCTCATGCACAACAACCAGCTGACTTTAGGCCAATCACAATCTCCTCAGTGCTACTCCGTCTATTCCACCGTATTCTGGCCAAAAGACTAACTTCGTTCTTAGACTTCAACTACATACAACGGGCCTTCCTACCTTTGGATGGATGTGCTGATAACGTCCTGCTACTTCGCCTACTCATTGTGGAAGCCCGTCAAAAGAAGAGGTCCCTGTTCCTGGGAATACTTGATCTAACTAAGGCCTTTGACCGAGTGTCAAGGGATGCTATTATCCAGGGAGCCCGCCAGGGTTGACTAGCGCCGGACTTCATTCAATACTTGACAGACCGTCTGAATGATTGTCCTACTCTGCTTTGCATGAAGGGAAGCGCCCGCCTCGTCCAGCCGAGAATAGGGGTTAGACAGGGAGACCCCCTTTCCCCCATCCTGTTCAACCTAGTGTTGGACAGGATGTTGAGGGAAACACAAGACGGAATCGGCTTTCCCATCGGCACTTCTTCATTAGATATAATGGCGTTTGCCGATGATCTCGTCGTGGCAGCTTCATCGCCTGCGGAACTCCAACACCAACTAGATCGAGTTACCACCTACCTGGTTGAACGAGGTCTACACGTCAACTTAAACAAGACATTCACTGTAGCCCTGGTGGCGTCAGGGCACGACAAGAAGATTAAAGTCGACACCACGAGACAATTCAAGATTCATGACTCAGCTGTTCCAGCGGCAGGCCCTTACTTCGTATGAAAGTATCTAGGTGTTCAGTTTAATCCATACGACAGAGCCCAACAACAGTTTAATGATTTGCATGAGGGACTGGATAGAATCCAGAAAGCACCGCTAAAACCGCAACAACGGATGATTATTTTGCGTTTTTATCTTCTGCCGAGAATTCAGCATCGTTTGGTACTGGGCCGATGGAACTTAAAATTACTCGAAAAACTGGATCTCTCCACCAGGAACCCCATCAGAAGATGGTTGTTTCTCCCCCACGACACGCCCATAGGCTTTTTCTGCTCTCCCACTAAACTCGGAAGGTCGGGCGTGCCGTCACTTCGTGTTGGAATACCAGTCCTTCAGAGAACAAGACTCCTCCGTCTAGCAACATCTACACATCCGGCAGTGAGAGAAGTCGTCACTACTCCCTCAGTCCAAGAACTCCTAAGACGATCTAAGGCTGCAGCAACCCTCGATGGCCGTTTCATCCGGACGCCTCACGCGATCAAAAAGTATTCGGCCTCACGACTGTACGCAAGTAATGACGGTAAAGCCCTCAGCGAGGCACCCCCTGTCCCTTTCGCCCATTCGTGGGTGGGGGAGGGCACGTGGCTGATGCAGGGGAGGCAATATGTGGATGCAATAAAAATTAGAATTAATGCCTTACCCTGCAAAGTACGCTCTGGCAGAGGACTTTCCACGGATCGCTCATGTCGAGCTGGATGCCGGTCGCAAGAGACTTTATCCCATGTAGTCAAGATTTGCCACCGGGCTCACGGTACCAGAGTGAAGCGACACGATAATATCGTCCGGTACGTTGACAGGAGACTCAGGGACCTGGGATGGAGCACTCAAATAGAGCCCAGGATCAGTGCTCCGGAAGGTATTCTAAAGCCAGATGTTGCAGCGAAGAAGGAGGGGAAAACGATCATCCTTGATGCACAAGTTGTGGGCACAGGACTCTCTTTAGACCTGGCCCACGCGCACAAAGAACTCAAGTATGGACGGAATGATGTATTCGAGAAGTTGAGGGAAGACGACAAAGGCCCTAGCATAACAGTAAATTTTAGAGGCATCTGGTCTCCTAAAAGTGTCGAACTGTTACCACAGATGGGTTTTACTAAACGTTACATTTCCACCATGTCGGTGATCGCTGTACACGTTAGTGTCCGATGTTATTGGGTGTTCGGTAAGATGAACGCGGTGGTTGCCCCCACTGGTGATGCTGGCTCCGGGCATAGGGGGTGACTCAGACTTTGTACGGGTATCTCTTCCCTTATAAGAGAGATTTGATTAAAAAATAGCTAAATGACACAAAGCACGGCCGAGTGTGACACCCACAATGTTTTTGAAATGCAATCCGTTCAAAAACGAGTGATAGGCGGCAGTAAGAATAATCTGCTTTGAATTTGGGTAAACGGCGGGAGTAACTATGACTCTCTTTCCGTAACCTCTCACCAAGGGCTGGGGGCGAGTGGCTTCCCCCTGTTATCCAGCAACATGGAAGCCCGGCAGAGGGAGGTGACGACCTCTGCCCTGCAGCCGGGGATGCGTGGCTTCACCCTGTCATCCAGCGACCAGGAGGCTGGTGTGGAGGAATAAGGAAGGGCCCCGAGGTGCCTGATGGCCTTAGCGGGATCGCGCTACGGCGATCTGTTACCCAGTGAATTGGGCGCTGCCGGCTCGTGCTGACGGTTGTGGTTATAGCATCTCCCTGCTGCAAGCTGCAATGATGCGCAATACATAGCCTCTCGTGCAGAAGTGGTGAACTCCACCTTCTCGTGGTGCTACCTGTTACCCCTGGTTCCGCTTTGGCGGGGCAGGGAACTGACGGAGCTCTGACCCACCCCCAGCTCTGCAGAGGCTGCCAACCTCTGCGGAGCTAACTGTCACTAGGCACGAGCAATCAAATTCAAAGAAGAGGAAGCCCCAGCCGAGTGGCTGGCGCTCCTAGTGAGAACACGCGCCCTGGACCGCAGTCTCAGCTCGCCGAACAGAATGCCTTGCCCCCTGCTTTCCCTAGTTCGTGTGGCAAAAGATTCTCAACCTTACGCTCACAGGTGGGTGCAGGAGGGCACCAAACTACTTCAGGGTCACCAGTTTGTGGATATCGTCAAACTGCGTATCAACGCTTTGCCCTGCCTCACGAGATCGAGGCGAGGTCGGGATGGGGAACGTCAGTGCAGAGCTGGTTGCAGCAGCCACGAAACTCTCGCCCACATTTTGCAGCAATGTCATCGGACACACAGGGCCAGATGTCGACGTCATAATAACATGGTTGAGTACGTCACCCGACTTCTAAAGGAGTTAGGCTGGGCAGTCACGGTGGAGCCCAAGTACCAGGTCCCCGAGGGGTTTCTGAAACCCGACATCGTGGCTCGCCGTGGGAATATAGTTAACGTTTTGGATGCAGAAGTGGTGGGGTCGGGTATAGACGTAAGCCTCGCCCACGGACATAAAGTCCTTAATTACGACCGTGAAGACATCAGGCGTCAGATTCAAGATTCCGGTCCCACAGAAGAGATCGCATTTAGCAGCATCACGTTATCCTTTAAAGGCATATGGGCCGCCGAGAGTGCGCAGCGGCTCCTCGATATGGGACTATCCAGGAATGACATCGTCTTAGTTACCATCATAGCGTTGCAAGGGGGAGTCAGGTCATATCGTCTCTTCGGCCATATGACGTCCGTTGTGTAGCAATGGCTGAAGAGGGCTGTAGATGTGTAAGGGGCGTGGATTGGGGTTGGGGTATGGGACCTCTTCCTGGGTAAGAGGGAATAAAGTTAAAAAAATGGCTAACTGACACAAAGCACGGCCAAGTGTGACACCCACCATGTTTTTGAAATGCAATCCGTTCAAGGGCGAGTGATAGGCGGCAGTAACAATAATCTGCTTTCTGCTTAATAATCTGCTTTTTTTTGGGGGGAGACGAATATGCCTTGCCCTCACCTCATCGTGGTGTCCCCCGGGCCCTGACCGACTTGTGTGGTAAGTCAGGTGGCTGAGAAGGAGCAAGGCTGTTAGGTGGAGAAGTTTCTGGCGTCGTGGTTCTTGTTCTTCGACGCCCCATCCAGTTGGCGCGTTTTGAATCATTCCCAGTGCCCACCCGCCGCTGCGGGGTTCAGGGTCCAACTGCCAGTTGCCGTTGGCCGTGCTCATTGAGCTTTTATAATTATGGACCAAGCCTGTCTCCTATGTGGTAAATTTTTCGCTACGAGCCGGGGAGCTCGTATGCATGAGCGCCGATCACATAGGCCATGTGAGGCCCTACTTGATAGCGCTGCGCGCGCTAATCCCGGCTTCAGTCAGCCGCTGTCCCTTCGAGCAAGCTCTCGACCTACTGCTTCTTTTGTGTCTTATGGGGAGACTGATCAGCTCTTAGCTGAGGCGGGCTCCTGCGTTGAAAGGGCTGCACACTCGGCTGCAGAACGCAATGAGCCCGCTTTAGCGGCGCCTACCTGCAACTCTGGCCCTGCAATCACCTGTTTCATATGCTCCAGGGTGTTTGCGTCCCTTCAGGGCCTCCGTACCCATCACCATTGGCGGGACGCGGACGATGCGTTAGTGTTGCCCTCACTCCCAGAGGTCCGAATTCCCTGCTCCTGGTGCAGTATGGCGTTCTCCACGATACAAGGCCTGCGTGCCCACCACCAGTGGAGGCATCCGGGCCAAGAACTAGTGGTCCCCGCAGAGGCTCTTCCTCCTCAAACTCAGGCTGCGGGGGGCTCGGCCGCTGGTGGTTTCACTTGCCATGTGGGTGATTGCCTTCGGGTGTTTGGCACTGCAATCGGTCTAGTTCAGCACTTGAGACACCGGTATCCTGATGAGGCTGCTGCAGCTGTGGTATCTTCTGCACCTCAGGCCAGACCACGATGGACCGAGGAAGAGCGCCAGCTGCTGGCGTGTAAGGAGGCGGAACTCATGCTACAAGGTGAAGTGCGATACATGAATATGGCTCTCAACCAGGCTTTTCCTGAACGATCCATTGAGGCCATTAAGGGAGTCCGTCGCACCGCTGCGCATCGAGAACGTGTCGCAGCTGCCCAGGGAATACTGCAGGACAGGGGCGCTCGGTTCGGCAGTCCTCTTTCGTCTCCGTTGATGAGGCACTACCGCAGGGGGGTGCCACTCATGTATGAGGATGATTCCTCCTTCGAGGATTCCCTTGTTGGGGAGAGTGTTTCGGCACTTGCCGAGGTGAACCCTCGCTCATTATCTCGAGCGCCCCCGATTGGGAGCCCAATTGGGCAGCACGTCCATTTCAGCCCGTCTGGGCGTTTCCGAGTCCACCCCGGTGGTGGGACACCGGAGATAACGGTAGGGGCGCCCAGTGGGCAGGCACCAATTTGTTTTTCCCGAGTCCACTCTGATGGTGGGACACCAGAGGTAACGGTAGGGGAGGCAGGTGGTGCTGTGCTTCCAGTGTCCTCAGGCTCGCTCAGTGCACCTCCCGATCAGTTACTGTGTGACTATGGTGGTCGATCCCCTGCCCGTCTGGGCGTTTCCGAGTCCACCCCGGTGGTGGGACACCGGAGGTAACGGTAGGGGCGCCCAGTGGGCAGGCACCAAGTTGTTCTTCCCGAGTCCACTCTGATGGTGGGACACCAGAGGTAACGGTAGGGGAGGCAGATGGAGCTGTGCTTCCAGTGTCCTCAGGCTCGCTTAGTGCACCTCCCGATCAGTTACTGTGTGACTACGGTGGTCGATCCCCTGACTCGCTGCCTCCTTTTCAGCGAGCGACTCCGTTTGAACGGCTGAAAATCCAGTTGGTCGCATACGCGCGGGAACACTTGATAGATGGCCCAACTCATGCAGCCTTGAGGGCTATTGTGCGTAACTATATTGATGTAGTCAAATCCCGTATCAACGCTTTATCGCCTAGGGCTAGGTGGCTAGGTGCTCTAGGGGCCGTCCTGGCACATCGCACGAGTGCTGGGTTGTCATGCGTCAGAAACTCTAGCGCACGCGGTACAACACTGCCCTGCTACCAACGCAGCAAGGCATCGCAGGCATGACAAAGTTGTCAGGCATATAGCCACCAGCCCACGTGCCAAAGGCTGGTTTGTTCAGAGGGAGCGGCACATCCCAACCAGTATGGGATTACGTAATCCGGACATTGTGGCCTCCCGACCCGATGCCATCTGGGTCATTGACGTTCAGGTCGTGGGATGTGGCAGGGTGTTGAACGTTCTTCACCGACAGAAGGCTTCCGTGTATAATGTCGCGGAGATTGCTGACCGCCTTCGTGCCTCTGCCCTGCCTACTACGCTGGTCATGTTTACCTCTGCAACCTTGAATTTCAAAGGGATCTGGTCATCTGAGTCTGCTGCGGATCTGCGCTACCTAGGCCTTCCCATGTCGGCTTTGAAGCTTGCGTCTGTTATGGCCCTGGAAGGTACAGTCTTCGCTTGGCGTACATTCAAGAGCTTCACCGCTCGTACCACCTCTGCAGCTCTTTGCCCGGCTTAGCCTTGCTACTCTGAAAGGTGTGCTCCGGTCGCTCTTAGCTTTTACACAGCCTTGTAGGAGCCCCAGTGGGTCGAAGACTTCTGTGCGGCGCGCTCCCGCCTGGTAGGAGTTTAGTATTGTCTGAGCCCGGTCGGGACAAAGAAATATGTACGGCGAGCTCCCGCCAGTAGGAGCTAGAACTGTTTGAGCCCACAGGGACAAAGATTTCTGTAAGGCGTGATCCCGCCTCCTTGGAGGCGCGTGGTTCAGCCGTCGCGGCTAACGGCCACTTTTGTAAGGTGTACTCCGGCCTAACGGGAGGAATGTGTTTTATAGACCAGGGTCTAATAAAGGTGGGTAGAAATCCAGCGAACCGGTAGATATGTAGGAAGGGAGTTGCCTCAGGACAGAAGCCGCCGATATTTCGAACAGAGACTGTTCTTCTTCTGGGCACCGTCCTCATCATTGGCATGGTATTTAAAGGGTTATGTGTGACGTGTTTAAAGGTTCATGCGAATTGTGGGTCAACAGCCCGGAGGGAAGAAAGGGTCCGTACGGGCTGCTACGGCCGGAGTGAATGGCTGCTTTGTTAGAGTGTGGAGGGGATTATGTGAACGTTGTGATCTAGGCTACAGACTGGTTACAGAAAAATGGAAGGTTCACGAACACGTGGGCGAAACGGGACAATAGACAAGAATTGGCAAGCATAGTGAAAGATAAGGAGGTTAGTGGTTACGTGGGGAAAATTCCAGAACGAGCGAAGTTTATATATATATATATATATATATATATATATATTTGTAATACAAACTTGTGGCATGCAATAAAGAAAGCAGAAAGCAGTGGTCATGCAGAACATAACAGATGATAATGGAGGTAGAAGGGAAAAGCATATTTTATTTGTGAAGTGTTTCTAGGGTGCCTTGTGATTTGTTGATACCGGACGGGTGAAGAGCGTTGAACTTGTATATCAGATAAGACCCACTATCACGCCTGTCACGTGTGGATGTAAACCCGGTTTCTAGAATATATAGTTTAGTGTTGTGAAAATTGTGACCAGGAACGTTAAAGTGTTCGGCGACTGCTTTGGAGAGTTTGTTGGACGTGTCGGTTCTGTGTCCGGTAAGGCGGTTGTTCATTTGTTGGCCGGTTTCACCAATGTACTGCATAGAGCAGTCGCCGCATTCAATGCAGTATATGACATTGGAGCTTGCGCATGTGAATGCGTGGTTAACGGGGTGGGTGTAATTGCTCGCAGTGCTTTTGATGGAGCTAACGTGTTGAACGTGCTTGCATGTTTTGCAGCGCGGGAGGTTGCAGTGCCGTGTTCCCGTGTACGGGGTGCTCGTTTTGTTGATTTTGGCATTGACCAAGCAGTCTGACCCTGAATCTCACCCTGACGGGAGGAATCACGTGTTACGTGACCTTCTGACGCCATCTACTGAAACGTTGCCTGCCTGCGTACTGCTGATGAGGTCCAAGAAGGCCGAAACAGCTGTCCAGTACTGGCATAGCGATGTTTGAGTTACAGACATATGCTATACGTGCAGCCAAAGAGCTCCGGCTATTTTTTTCCTATTATATATATATATATATATATATATATATATAAACTTTGCTCGTTCTGGAATTTTCCCCACGTAACCACTAACCTCCGTATCTTTCACTATGCTTGCCATTTCTTGTCCTGTTTCGCCCACGTGTTCGTGAACCTTCCATTTTTCTGTAACCGGTCTGTAGCCTAGATCACAACGTTCACATAATCCCCTCCACACTTTAACAAAGCAGCCATTCACTCCGGCCGTAGAAGCCCGTACGGACCCTTTCTTCCCTCCGGGCTGTTGACCCACAATTCGCATGAACATTTAAACACGTCACACATAACCCTTTAAATACCATGCCAATGATGAGGACGGTGCCCAGAAGAAGAACAGTCTCTGTTCGAAATATGGGCGGCTTCTGTCCTGAGGCAACTCCCTTCCTAGCGTCTAATAAACATTTTCATAGCTAAATGACACAAAGCACGGCCAAGTATCACACCCACCATGTTTTTGAAAGGCAATCTGCTCGAGGACGAGTGATAGGCGGCAGTAAGAATAATCTGCTTTCGGTAGCTAAATGACAAAGCACGGCCAAGTATTTTAATAATAATTGGGTGTTTACGTCGCGAGACAACTGAGATCATGAGCGACGCCACAGCGGTCGGTCTGTGGACTGCTTTTGCCCACCAGAGGGTTCTTTAACGTGCGATGAAAGCTCATCACACGGCACCCCGTATTTAACGTCCCTCGCGGAAGACGGCGTGCCTAAGCAACTTGTACCCTGCCACCAGGTTGCTGCACGGCCAAGTAAGACACCCTCCATGTTTCTGAAATACAATCTGTTCAAAGACGAGTGATAAGCGGCAGTAAGAATAATCTGCTTTCTGTAGCTAAATCACACAAAGCACGGCCAAGTGTGACACCCATCATGTTTTTGAAATGCAATCTGTTCAAGGACGAGTGATAAGCGGCAGTAAGAATAATCTGCTTTCGGTAGATAAATGACACAAAGCACGGCCAAGTATGACACCCACCATGATTCTGAAATACAATCCGTTCAAACACGAGTGATAGGCGGCAGTAAGAATAATCTGCTTTCGGTAGCTAAATGACAAAGCACGGCCAAGTATTTTAATAACAATTGGGTGTTTACGTCGCGAGACAACTGAGATCATGAGCGACGCCACAGCGGCCGGACTGTGGACTGCTTTTGCCCACCAGAGGGTTCTTTAACGTGCGATGAAAGCTCATCACACGGCACCCCGTATTTAACGTCCCTCGCGGAAGACGGCGTGCCTAAGCAACTTGTACCCTGCCACCAGGTTGCTGCACGGCCAAGTAAGACACCCACCATGTTTCTGAAATACAATCTGTTCAAAGACGAGTGATAAGCGGCAGTAAGAATAATCTGCTTTCTGTAGCTAAATCACACAAAGCACGGCCAAGTGTGACACCCACCATGTTTTTGAAATGCAATCTGTTCAAGGACGAGTGATAAGCGGCAGTAAGAATAATCTGCTTTCGGTAGCTAAATGACACAAAGCACGGCCAAGTATGACACCCACCATGATTCTGAAATACAATCCGTTCAAACACGAGTGATAGGCGGCAGTAAGAATAATCTGCTTTCGGTAGCTAAATGACAAAGCACGGCCAAGTATTTTAATAACAATTGGGTGTTTACGTCGCGAGACAACTGAGATCATGAGCGACGCCACAGCGGCCGGTCTGTGGACTGCTTTTGCCCACCAGAGGGTTCTTTAACGTGCGATGAAAGCTCATCACACGGCACCCCGTATTTAACGTCCCTCGCGGAAGACGGCGTGCCTAAGCAACTTGTACCCTGCCACCAGGTTGCTGCACGGCCAAGTAAGACACCCACCATGTTTCTGAAATACAATCTGTTCAAAGACGAGTGATAAGCGGCAGTAAGAATAATCTGCTTTCGGTAGCTAAATGGCACAAAGCACGGCCAAGTGTGACACCCACCATGTTTCTGAAATACAATCCGTTCAAAGACGAGTGATAAGCGGCAGTAAGAATAATCTGCTTTCGGTAGCTATATGACACAAAGCACGGCCAAGTGTGACACCCACCATGTTTCTGAAATACAATCTGTTCAAAGACGAGTGATAAGCGGCAGTAAGAATAATCTGCTTTCGGTAGCTATATGACACAAAGCACGGCCAAGTGTGACACCCACCATGTTTCTGAAATACAATCCGTTCAAAGACGAGTGATAAGCGGCAGTAAGAATAATCTGCTCTTTTTGGGTAAACGGCGGGAGTAAGTATGACTCTCTTTCCGTAACCTCTCACCAGGGGCTGGGGGCGAGTGGCTTCCCCCCGTTATCTAGCAACATGGAGGCCCGGCAGAGAGAGGTGACGACCTCTGCCTCATAGCCGGGGATGAGTGGCTTCACCCTGTCATCCAGTGACTACGAGGCTGCTGTGGAGGAATAAGGAAGGGCCCGGAGGTGCCTGTCGGCCTTAGCGGGATCATGTTGCGACGATCTGTTACCCAGTGAATTGGGCGGTGCCGACTCGTGCTGACAGTTGTGGTTATACGATCTCCTTGCTGCAAGCCGTGTGATGCGCACAGAAATGGTCAACTCCACCTTCTCGTGGTGCTACCTGTTACCCCTGGTACCGCTTCGGCGGGGCAGGGAACTGAGGGAGCTCTGCACTACCACCTGCCACGACGGGGCTGCCAACCCTGTCGTGGCAAAAATTTGCTTGGCACGAGTACGCAACCAAGTCAAGGAGAAAGCCGGCGCCGAGGGGCGTCGGCTCTCAGCACGAACCCACGCCAGCGTACCCCATCAGAGCCTGACCGAGACCCGACAAGGCCAAACTGTTGTTCCTGTGGCGCATCCTTTACTACGTTGAAGAGACTTCGAATCGATGCCTCTCTTAAAAAGCATCTGCTACCAGATCTTCACGTATCAAGTACTGCAGCTGTTACTCCACAATCATCAACAGCCCCAGCAGCGACGAGCACGGACCTGGATGGAGTCCAGGCACAACTAACTCCATCCAGTCAACCACCCCTAGGTGCAAGGAATGGAGCCCAGAGGGCACGTGACCTTACTATATCACTTGATAGGCAAGACAACCTAATGCCGCAAGTTTCCACACAAGATGACCTGATGTCGCAAGTTTGTTCTCAAGCTTCTGCCCTTCCTCAAGCTTCTGCCCCTCCTTTTAGATGCCCGGAATGCGGATCTGTGTTTAAATCGAAGATAGGACTAGGTTTACATCGTAGAGCGAGGCATCCCGTACAGTGTCACAGCGAGATAACCACTGAACGGGTTAAGGCGAGGTGGTCTCCGGAAGAGGAGTATATTTTAGCCTCTACCGAAGTTCGGTTACTGAGAATGGAAGAACCACCGCGCTTCATTAATTAAGCTCTTGCCGAGTTGCTATCAGACCGCTTAGTGGAGGCAATCAAGTGCCACCGGACACGTGCTACGTACAGCGAGCTAGTGGAATCACTATTGTCTCGACAGGATCCTGCTCCCGATCAGATGACAGCGTTCCCTGTAGTCCAGTTACCAGCCGAGCAGTTGGACCCGACGGAAGGTTCTGACCGTGTCCGTGATCTCCAATCAACTCTACCTCTAGATTTACCCAGCGGCCATCAGGGCATTATCCCTACAGGGGATGAGGAGAGAGGGGAGAGGAGGCAGGAAGATAACAGCCAGACCTATGGCATCCAGCGTCCCCCTGTCAACAAGAATCCGGAAATGGATGTTCGTGGTCCTTCCGCAACCAAGAGAGAAGCCATCAAGAGAGAGTTGACGAAACTGACGAGTAAGACTCCACCAGACTCGCATCAAGGGCGACGCTTATATGACATCGCGAAGACTGCGCTATGTGGCCATGACGTGGAGGCTCCCCTAAATGACTACATCAGGGACGTCTTCTTCCGGGACGTGACACGAGACAGGGATGAGAGACGAGCTAGACCCGTAGCGCAGAGGCCAAATGTGCGACGAAGCAAGAGAAGACAGAAACGACAAGAATACGCCAGAATACAAGGAATGTTCAAGAAGAAGAAGCCGGATTGTGCCCGTCTCGTCCTCGATGGTTACGCAAAAGCTGCAGTCGAGGACGAGCGGGCATTCCTGGAATTCTGGTCCACAGTGATGACCTCCCCGCCAACAGGATCTTTGGAGACGACACCAATACCCCACCAGCAAGCAATTGAGCCGTTCTATATTATTACTGGACAAGATATTAAGCGGAATTTCCCGTCGGTAGCGTCGGCAGCAGGTCCGAATGGATTAACCGCCAGAGCTTTAAAGGCAGTTCCTGTAATACTTCTGAGCGTCCTGCTGAACCTGATAATATTGCAGGGCCGAATACCTGCGTCACTCAGAAGTGCCAGAACGGTATTTGTGCCCAAGAAGGCGGAGGCGTCCCTGCCGGGAGACTTCCGGCCTATAACCGTCTCTACTGCTGCGCCTCCTTCACAAAATACTGGCAAGAAGACTGGCGGCCTTCGTGGATATAGACCGCCGACAGAGGGCCTTTGTGCCCGTTGATGGGTGTGCCGAAAATATGATGCTTATGAACACAGCAATTTCTGAAGCAAGAGAGGCACGTGCTCCGCTGTATATGGCCATCCTGGACATGACGAAAGCTTTTGACAAAGTGACCAGAACAGCAATTATCGACGCTCTGAGCCAAGATGGCATGTCCAGAGGCTTTGTGTGGTATCTCGAGGACCTCTTCCGGGATGCCCCGACTCTCCTCCGGATGGGCGGATCGACCAAACTAGTAACACCGACCACCGGTGTGAGGCAGGGGGACACATTGTCCCCCATACTTTTCAACGTGGTTATGAACCAATTCCTAAAGAAGCTAGATCCTGCAGTAGGATTCAAGATTGGTGAGGCCGCCATCGACTCGATGGCGTTTGCCGACGATATCGTTTTAATGGCTTCGACACCTGCAGGTCTGCAAATGAGACTAAACGACATCACCAAGTTCTTGCTCCAACGTGGGTTGGAGTTAAATGCTGCAAAGTCATTCACGGTGGCCTTTGTAGCATCGGGCCGGGACAAGAAGGTGAAGGTGGACGAGACAAGGACTTTCACCATTGGGAACCACCCAATACCAGCAAAGGGTCCAACATTCATCTGGAGATATCTGGGTGTCACGATGAGCGCGGATGGGAAGGCTCGCCTCCCGATTCATGACCTCGAGGACGCCCTAACACAAATTCGCCGGGCTCCGTTGAAGCCGCAGCAGCGACTGGTGATTCTGCGGTCATACCTGGCACCGAGGTTCTACCATAGACTTGGACGATGGTCATTGGGGCTGCTTAGGAGGATGGACGTGAACATCCGGGCCGCCGTGAGGCAGTGGCTACATCTTCCTCATGACACCCCCCATCTCGTTCATCCATGCCCCGACAGCTAGCGGAGGATTGGGAGTTCCCTCCTTCAGAGTAAATGCTCCGGTGCTCCAACGCTGCCGTCTTGTGGCCCCTAAGAACTCCACCAGCCCCGTTTTGCGAGAGGCGCGTAAACGGGGTTACATCAGCACGCAACTCCAGAGAGGAACAGAGGCAGCATCTATGGAGGACAGGCGTCTGAGATCAACGGAGGTAGTAGGGAAGTATTGGGCGCATAAATTATATCACACAAATGATGGTAAAGCCCTGTCGGATGCCCCCTTTGTGCCTTGCGCCCATCGTTGGATCTCGGAAGGAACGAGAGTGATGCCAGGTCATCAGTTCGTGGACGCTGCCAAGATAAGGATCAACGCTCTACCCTGTAGGACAAGATCCGGACATGGCCTCGAGGGACCTCGTGAATGCAGAGCTGGGTGCCGTTCCCACGAAACCTTGGCACACATTCTGCAAGTGTGTCACAGGACCCACGGGCCAGAGTCAGGAGGCACAATAACATCGCCAAATATACTGCCAGACCACTTTTGGATCTCGGCTACTCAGTGGTAGAGGAGCCAAGGATTAATGTCCCGGAAAGAATTTTAAAGCCTGACATCATCGGTAGGAAAGGCGACAACAGCTTCATCTTAGATGCATAAGTTGTTGGCACTGGGATCTCCGTAGGCCTGGCACATGAACACAAAGTGCTGAAATACAATAGACCAGATGTGATTGCCCAAGCCTCGGAGGTCTCGCCGGAGAACACCATAGTCAGTAGCATCACCGTTTCCTTCCGGGGACTTTGGGCTTATGAAAGTGCGCAAGATCTCCTCAAACTGGGCCTGACCAAAAGGGACATAAATATGATGAGTGTCATCGCCATGCAAAGAAGCATATTCACCTATCGGGTATTCGGCCGAATGACGTCCGCAGCTAGCAACTGACGGCTGAAGAAGGTTTTGTGGAATCGCTGGACGTGGTGTATATGGGGGGGGGGGGTACCTCTTCCCATGTAAGAGAGCATAATTAAAAAAAATAGCCAAATGACACAAAGCACGGCCAAGTGTGACACCCACCATGCTTTTGAAATGCAATCCGTTCAAAGACGAATGATAGGCGGCAGTAAGACTAATCTGCTTTCGGTAGCTAAATGACACAAAGCACGGCCAAGTATGAGACCCACCATGTTTCTGAAATACAATCCGTTCAAAGACGAGTGATAGGCGGCAGTAAGAATAATCTGCTTTCGCTCTGCCTCTGCCTGCCTCTAATGCCTCTGCTACCGTCGACGTCCAGGTTGTTTCCGGACCCCGTGACCTAGCCATGGCCCATGCCGACAAGATCGAGTATTACGCCAAACCGGAGGTGCTGGCGTTTGCACAGGGACCGAGATTGTCACCACCGGACGTTACCTCTGCAACTCTCAACTATCGAGGAATATGGAGTGGTGATTCAGCTGCGGACCTTCTTCGCATGGGTTTGTCCAAAAACGACCTCAAGATTATGACTGTAAGGATCAACGAGGATCTGGAGAACCTTTATGCGCAGTACGGAACGGGCGCCACCTCTCGGCCCCGGTGGTCCGGTGCAAGCTGGCCATGGATGAGGAATGAAGACTGCAGAAGCAAGTATGAAGAACAAAGAAGGAAGAGTAATGAAGAACCAAGAACAAGGAACATGTCGGTACCCAGTGGCCGCCTTTGTGGTCCTAGGCCACTGGGTTATTTGTAAGCGGTAGGAACGGCGTCTCAATGCTGTGTCCCCAGTGGCCACCTCTGGTCATAGGTCACGGGGTTATCTGTATTGTTAGGAGAATTGAGTGCTTTTTCTTTCTTTCCTTTCTTTTTTGGGTGCTACCAACCCCTTGTTTGGTAAAATAATAAAAGAAAGAATAGCTAAATGACACAAAGCACGGCCAAGTATTTTAATAATAATTGAGTGTTTACGTCGCGAGACAACTGATATCATGAGCGACGCCACAGCGGTCGTTCTGTGGATTGCTTTTGCCCACCTGAGGGTTCTTTAACGTGTGATGAGAGCTCATCACACGGCACCCCGTATTTAACGTCCCTCGCGGAAGACGGCGTGCCTAAGCAACTTGTACCCTGCCACCAGGTTGCTGCACGGCCAAGTATGACGCCCACCATGCTTCTGAAATACAATCCGTTCAAAGACGAGTGATAGGCGGCAGTAAGAATAACCGGTTTTCGGTAGCTAAATGACACAAAGCACGGCCAAGTAAGACACCCACCATGTTTTTGAAATGCAAACTGTTCAAGGACGAGTGATAGGCGGCAGTAAGAATAATCTGCTTTCGGTAGCTATATGACACAAAGCACGGCCAAGTGTGACACCCACCATGTTTTTGAAATGCAATCCGTTCAAAGACGAGTGATAGGCGGCAGTAAGAATAATCTGCTTTCGGTAGCTATATGACACAAAGCACGGCCAAGTGTGACACCCACCATGTTTTTGAAATGCAATCCGTTTAAAGACGAGTGATAGGCGGCAGTAAGAATAATCTGCTGGGTCCTCGGAGGAATCCAAGGGCTCGTTATAGGTCAAATGCTCCTCGGAGCTGTCGGAAACGGCCTGACCTGGCTCCTCAACCCCGCCTCCTCGTGGTAGGACCCGGGCAACGCCATTGGCGGCTAAAGGGCCAACTGAGGGAGCAAATCTCCTCCCTGTGGATTAGCTGACCCCACAAGTGCTGCGCACTATAATGATTGATCCGAGGCTGGTGAAGCCGCCTGGAGGGCAAGAGGTAGTGGTAGAGCAGTACCAGAGCGGCCATTCCCCAATGATACTCGGCGTCCGGTGGCTACTTCAGTGGCGCGTGACTTGTAACCTTGTAACTTCAACTTTAACTTTCACTTGGAACTTCAGTGGCGCGTGGTTGTAACCCAGCTTCGAGGGGGCCGGAACCTAGTCTGCGAGACACGAGTACCGGGAGGTCTTGGTTCGTCCGATGCTATGGCAGTCTCCTGTAACGGTGCCTATTGGTTCGCCATCAAACCGGGGAAATGTTCACCGAGGTCACGTTGGGGCCCTCGGATGCCGGGAGGTATTGCTACCCTCCTGTAATCCAGCGTATTAGGAGGCTGAGGGGCACGGGGTATATCCTGGTGCTACCCGTTCATGGACTGCTTTTGCCACAATGGCCTTATGTCCAGATGGTCGGTGGACCCTTATGAGACTGGCCGTCAGGCGACGGTCTCGCAGCACTCCCAGTGCCGGGAGATAGGAAACGTGATGGCTTCCTAAACAGTGTTCATCACTGGTGTCCTTTCACGTCGCTAACGGCGGCAATCCCCGGTGGTACCCGATGTTCGGGCACAGTTCCTGTGGCTAGCTTCCGTGGCGTGTGGTTGTAGCCCAGCTTCTTGGGGGCCGGAACCTAGCCTGCAAGACACGAATACCGGGAGGTGTGGCGACCTCTTGTAGCAGCAGCCGTAGGGGTAAAACCCTGTTTCCTTTTGCTGGGTTTAAGTTCACCGGGACCGTTTTGTGGTGAGGGAAAGTTTTTCCGTCCCCTTCCCCGTTCCACAGGGGCCCTCAGGGAGGCTAGGAGGGGTGGCGTTGGCGTCCTCCTGTAATTCAGTTTGGAAGCTGAGGGGTGCGGGGGGCTTTGGCAACCCCTGGCGCTATCCATCGAGTGGTGTGGTGCGAGGGCGTTAGCCGGCGGTGGGCTGGAGCCAGGCACGTATCTCGGCCAGCTGGGGCCTCTCTCAGGGTTTATCTCTGTTGGGGGGTCTCGACTATGTTGGGCGAGCACTGCAGAGCCATCAAGTGTGCGAAGAATGGCAAGGAGTGTCTCCCGGTGGTCCTGTACTGGGAGTGGGGGCACTCCGCGCCAGACATACATAGCTAAATGACACAAAGCGCGGCCAAGTGTGACACCCACCATGTTTTTGAAATGCAATCCGTTCAAAGACGAGCGATAGGCGGCAGTAAGAATAATCTGCTTTCGGTGGCTAAATGACACAAGTCACGGCCAAGTATGACACCCACCATGGTTTTGAAATGCAATCTGTTCAAGGACGAGTGATAGGCGGCAGTAAGAATAATCTGCTTTCGGTAGCTAAATGACACAAAGCAAGGCCAAGTATGACACCCACCATGTTTCTGAAATACAATCCGTTCAAAGGCGAGTGATAAGCGGCAGTAAGAATAATCTGGCTATCGGTAGCTAAATGACACAAAGCACGGCCAAGTGTGCACCCACCATGTTTTTGAAAGGCAATCTGTTCAAAGACGAGTGATAGGCGGCAGTAAGAATAATCTGCTTTCGGTAGTTAAATGACACAAAGCACGGTCAAGTATGACACCCACCATGTCTCTGAAATACAATCCGTTCAAAGGCGAGTGATAAGCGACAGTAAGGATAATCTGCTTTCGGTAGCTAAATGACACAAAGCACGGCCAAGTGTGACACCCACCATGTTTTTGAAAGACAATCTGTTCAAAGACGAGTGATAGGCGGCAGTAAGAATAATCTGCTTTCGGTAGTTAAATGACACAAAGCACGGTCAAGTATGATACCCACCATGTTTTTGAAATGCAATCCGTTCAAAGACGAGTGATAGGCGGCAGTAAGAATAATCTCCTTCGGGGGAGGAAGTCCTTGCCAGTACCTCCACATGGTCTCCCCTGGGTCCTGTCTTGATGTGATGCCAGCTTGGCTGATCGTACAGGTGGCTAAATCTGGTTAAGGTCTTAAGGTGGTGAAGCTCTTGGTGCTGTGCTCCCTGCTCTACAGCGCCCCTCTGCCGGCACGCTGTTACCGATTGTTTCGTGCCTCACTGAAACGGCGCTCTGAGGTCCGGCAGCCAGTTTCGGACGCCGCACTATGTTTGTCTGTGCATGCGGTAGGTCCTATGCCACGCGGCGGGGCCTTCTCCAGCATCAGAGGCTCCCCAAGTAGAGAACAACCCGTTCCTGTTCCTGTTGGTGCTGTTCCTGTTCCTGAGGATCTACCTGGAGGAGCTGCTCCAGATATCCTTGTTCAAGGGGATCCTCCTACTAAACCAGCCGTTCCAGCTAACCACCCAGCCGTCTCACAAGATGGGAGACGCTCCGCAAGTTCCGTCAGCGAGGAAGTCCTGCGGCGGGCTCCATGTTACTGCTCCTGCGGTTCCCTGTTCCAGGTGTGAACGACAATTCTCTTCGGTTCCGGCTTTAAGAGCCCATCACAGCTGGCGACATCTGGGGGATGACATCGTCCTGCCCCCCACTTCTTCTAGGTCTGGGACCCCTGATGCCCTCTCGGTGGGGCGTGCTGACCTACAATGCCAGGTTGCGGGTTGTTTGCGTGTCTTCTCGTCCGCCATCGGCCTCGGCCAACATATGCGACGTACCCATCCAACCGAGGCTGAAGCCGCTGTTAACGTCGGCAGGAAACGTGCTCGCTGGAGCGAAGAAGAACGACAGCTCCTGGCATACAAGGAAGCTGATCTGTCTGTCCAGGGGGTCAGGTTCTTGAACGTTGCCCTGGTATCGGAGTTCCCTGGCCGATCCCTCGAAGGTATCAAGGGGACTCGGCGCACTGAAGAGCACCGTCAACGTGTTGCCGCGGCTTCTACACTTGCACTTCTACAGCAGAGACCCTCCGCCGTGAGCCCAGTTCCGGGTCCCCCGGTGTCGCCTTCTGGTGCCGGTACCAGTCCACTACAGTCTTCTGCCTCCGGGATTGGCTCTGCTTCGTCGTCTGCGCCTGTGCTCTGCTCTGGTCACGTGGGTAGCTCTGACTCTCTCCCACCTCATCAGCCTGGCCGTGACCCTCTCCTTCGACTGAGGGTTCACCTACAGGAGCGTTGTCGTGAACTCGTCCCTGGGCCTCGGCAAGCGGCTCTTCACCGCCTGATCCAGTGTGCGGTCGCGGAGCAGAGCTACGCCATCTTTCTGGAGGCCTTCTTGATGGACTTCCTTCCTCCGCAGCCGGTCAGGGCTGCCCGGTCCTTCGTTCTTCTCCCCCCCCCCCCCCCGGGTCCAGTCACGCCGTGGACGTCGCAGTGCCGAGTACGCGAGGATCCAGGACCTCTACCGTAAGTCGAGATCGGGGTGTGGCCGCTTCATCTAGGACGGCCCTGCTGTCGACATTCCCGGCGACCCTGTAGCATTCCTCGATTTTTGGGCCTCGACGTTTGCACCGGGTCCCCCGGATTGGTCCAAGCCTGAAGAGGTGCCTGGCCCTGCCCCCCTGCTGGATCTGGTGGCTCCAGTCATTGCCGAGGAGGTCCTCGCCGCGTTACCGTCGTCTGAATCGGCTCCTGGACCTGACGGGGTCACCTTCGCCAGCATTAGGGCCATCCCAGCTACGACCCTGGCTATTATTTTCAACCTGCTGCTGCTGTCTAGGGAGCTCCCTGCACGTCTTCAGGAATCGAGGGTCGTCTTCATCCCCAAGGTTGAGGTACCTTCTACTCCCGGGGAGTTTCGGCCTATAACAGTGTCGTCAATTATACTGCGTGTCTTCCATCGCATCCTGGCCGCTCGACTCCGCAGCGAGTGTCCCTTTAGTGAGCAGCAAAGGGCATTCATCGCAGCTGATGGGTGTGCCGAAAATGTCTTTTTACTGCAAACCGTCATTGGGGAGGCCCGGCGTCGTCGGCAGTCCCTCTTCATGGCGACCTTGGATCTACGGAAGGCCTTTGACACGGTTTCCTTTGCAGGTTTCCTTTGCAAGGTTTCCTCCGGCCCCGCTACTGGACTATATCGGGCATCTTTATGCCAACTCCAAGGTTGCGATGACTGTGGGTGGCTTCTCCCGGGAGGTTCACTCTTCTAGGGGTGTTCGTCAGGGCGACCCACTTAGTCCAGCCCTATTCAACCTTGTGCTGGATCGCCTCCTGTAGTCACTGCCTACCCACGTGGGTGTTCCTGTCGGCGCATGTTCCATCAACGCCATCGCGTTCGCCGATGACCTGGTCCTTTTCGCATCATCAGAGAGCGGCCTGCAGCACCTTCTCCAGATGGCTGATGCGTTTCTGGTCCCGCGTGACCTATGCTTCAATATCGCCAAGTGTAAGACCCTCTCCCTACTGGCAGCAGGAAAGGAGAAGAATACAGTTGTTCGTTCGGTCGTCTTCCACCTCCACGGTGAGCCCGTTCCGGCTTCCTCGGCCACCACGGAGTGGACATACCTAGGGGTTGCGTTTTCTCCATCTGGCTCTCGCCCCCCGTTCCGGCAGAGGAACTCCGTGGGCTCCTTACACGTCTCCGGTCTGCCCCACTAAAGCCGCAACAACGACTGGCTCTCCTTAGGATCTGTGTGCTCCCTCGTCTCCTCCACCGCTTGGTCCTGGCGGAAGCCCGCCTCCGCCTCCTACTTGAGCTTGACACCATCGTTGGGGCCGCCATACGGGCCTGGCTTCGTCTGCCCCTGGACCTCCCGGTCCCGATCTATCATGCTTCGCATCGGGATGGTGGTCTGGGGATTCCTTCTCTATTGACACAAGTCCCCAGGCTTCGCTTGGCCCGCCTGGAGAGGATGGCTACGTCCTCGTGGAATGCCGCTACGGAGTCAACAACTTTACCACCTCTTCGTGGTGAGACTTCATGGGCCCGGCGTCAGTCTACCTTCAACGGACCGCTGCTTTCATCTCCCCAGCTGGTCCGCTCCCATTGGGCGCGTGCTCTCTACGCCGCTGTGGATGGTAGAGGTCTCCGCGAGGCCCCTGCCGTCCCACAAGCCATGGCTGGGTCACCGGTGGCACTTCCCTAATGGCCGGCCGTGACTTCATCGATGCCGTTAAAGTGCGTGTAAACGCTATCCCGACTCGAGCCAGAACATCTCGGGGACGCTCTGCAGACATCGAGCGGCACTGTCGGCATGGATGCCACGCCATTGAGACCCTCGCCCACGCCATACAGCACTGTCCCCTGACCAACGCTGCCCGACATAGCCGCCACGACAACATTGCACGGTACATTGGGTCCCGACTGCGGGCCAAGGGCTGGCACGTACAGAGGGAACGCCACCTGCGGACGCCTGTCGGGCTGCGTAAGCCAGACATCATCGCCATTCGTCCGGAGGTCATCTGGGTGGTTGACGTCCAGGTTGTTGGCTGCGGGAGGTTCTCAACTCTCTGCACCGTGAGAAGGCTGCGACATACGACACGCCTGAAGTCGCCGACCTCCTCAGGGCCTCCGCGGACCTGTCAACGCCGGTTCCAGATTCCAGGCCGCCCGCCTCTACGATCTCGCACGCCAGGCTACGATGGGACATGACGTCTCCTCTGAACTGAATAATTACATCAGAGACGTCTTCGTCGTGGTGCCTCCAGCTCCGTCGCCTCTTCAGGCTCATCCAGGGAGCTCTACTACCTCTGCAAGATCGACTCAACCGCAGCGACCCCTGAGCCATCGTAGAGCGAAGCGAATTGAGTATATTCGTCTTCAACATCTTTTCCGTCGACGCCAGTCTGACTGCGCCCGCTCTGTCCTCGATGGTTACGCGAAAGCTGCAGTCGAGGACGAGCGGGCATTCCTGGACGCCTGGCACGAAATAATGACGGGGATCCCTCCACCTCTCCCGGACCACCACCCTACAGTGACGGGCCGCACTTTCCATCCGTTATATCTCATCACGGCACAAGACATCAAAAGTAACCTGCCTCCCATCAGTTCTGCGCCAGGCCCAGACAACTTCACTACCAGAAGCCTCCGAGCCGTCCCCATCGTCATACTGAGGGTGCTGCTGAATCTCTTCATACTCACCGGAACCGTGCCTACTGCATTGAGAAATGCGAGAACAACGTTCGCCCCGAAGAAGCCTGGGGCGTCCCGACCGGCGGAGTTCAGGCCGATTACCATCACTTCGGTGCTGCTGCGCTTATTCCATCGTATCTTGGCCAGAAGGATTACCACCCACCTTCAACTCGACTTCAGACAGCGGGCCTTCATCCCCGTCGATGGCTGTGCTGAGAATATTATGTTGCTCAGAAAAGCGTTGACTGAAGCGAAGACCAAGGGACGCTCGCTGTTTCTGGCTGTCATGAACTTCACCAAGGCATTCGACCGGGTCACTAAAAAAGCCATCTTTGCAGTAGCACACGAGGCCGGCCTGTCTCCTGACTTTATAGACTACATCAGGGATTTGTACCGGGACGCGCCGACGCTCCTCCGAATTGGGACCTCTACCAGACTTGTGCAGCCCACGACTGGGGTGAGACAGGGTGACCCCCTGTCTCCTATCCTCTTTAAACTTGTACTCGACGGCTTCCTGAGGAGGGGGGGGGGGCGGCGACACCGGCTTCAGCATCGGGGACTCCATCCTCGACACCATGGCTTTTGCAGACGACCTCGTCCTAGTCGCCTCATCTCCTGTCGGACTTCAGCACCGATTGCAGGAAGCGTCCTCCTTCTTGGCGGCCAGCGGCCTCGAGGTCAATCCCTCCAAGACTTTTACCATCGCCATGGTCTATTCCGATAGGGATAAGAAGACGAAGATCGACGCGTCGGCCACCTTCCGTGTTGCTGGTCATACAGTGCCGGCGGCGGGCGCTGATTTTGCCTGGAGATAACTGGGCGTGGAGTTCAAACTTACCGGCAGGCCAACGCCACCCACGCAGGAACTTTCGGATCTACTGTTGATGGTGCAAAAGGCCCCTCATAAACCCCAGCAACGGCTGGTTATTCTAAGGTATTATATCATTCCAAGATTTTACCATCGATTGGTGCTCGGCTACTGGTCCAGAGAGCTGCTGCAACGCCTAGATGTCAACATCCGAGCCGCCGTTCGCCGCTGGACTAAGTTGCCGCATGACACACCTGTTGCTTACTTTCATGCGCCAGTGGCCTACGGCGGCCTAGGGATCCCCTCTCTCCGGACCAACATCCCGACCTTACAGCGCGCTAGGATCCAGCACCTCCGCGAGTCGCCCCATCCCATCGTTCGCCAGGCCTTGACGACAACCTGCATGACCGAGGCGTTCCGGAAAGCCGAAGCGGCATCCATCTTCGAGGGCCGAATCCTGAGGTCCGCCGCTCCAGTGAAGAACTTTTGGAGTAGAAGACTTTACTCTACGAACGACGGGAAGGCTCTCTCGGACGTCCCTTTGGCCGACAGTTCATCGACGCCATAAGATCCGGATCAACGCCCTCCCCTGCCGCGCGCGGTCGGGTCGTGGAGGCGAGTCCGAGAAGAGATGTAGGGCCGGATGCCAGTCCGACGAAACCTTGGCCCACATCCTGCAAACTTGTCATCGGACGCATGGTGCTCGGACTCGTCGCCACGACAACATCGTGCGGTATGCCGCCAAGAGGCTCGGGGAGGTCGGATGGGATGTCAAGGCGGAACCCATCTACAGGATTTCGGAGGGCACTCTCAAGCCCGACCTCGTCTTGATGCGTGGAGATAAGCGTGGGATCAAACAGTGATCCTGGATGCCCAGGTGGTGGGAACTCGGATTGCCTTGGAACTCGCCCACGGACATAAAGTGCAAAAATACAGCCGCCCAGACCTCTGTGACCAAGTGCGTGATGGGGTATCCGACCCCCTTGTCTCCAGCTTGACTCTGTCCTTTAGAGGGGTGTGGGCTCGTGCCTCTGCTGACAGTTTACTAGATTTAGGACTTACAAAGACATTGCAATGTTTACTATAATAGGTCTTCAGGGTAGTGTGCGGTGCTACCAGGTGTTTGGGCGTATGACCTCGGTGGCTCTCCATCTGTGATGGAGGTGCGGGCCCCCGAGGCACGCAGTTTCCTTGCCCCATATTGTAATTTATTTTTGGGCAAGCTTCTTTGGGTATATCTTCCCTTTGTAAAGATAGAATTGCGTAAAAAATAGCTAAATGACACAAAGCACGGCCAAGTATGACACCCACCATATTTCTGAAATACAATCCGTTCAAAGACGAGTGATAGGCGGCAGTAAGAATAATCTGCTTTCGGTTGGGCTCCGGCTTCTGCCTGAGCCGGGCGTCATATCGGGGATAGCTGTGCCTGGGCGGTCCCTCTCCCCATTCACCGGGTGGTGTTGCGGCCACCTGTAACCCAGTTAACTGGGGGTGGGGGTGAGGCGTCTCTCAGTGGGGGGCTCGAACCGTGTGTCGCCACAAGCCGAATGGATGCGCAATACATAGCCTCTTCCTCGGAAGTGGTCATCTCCACCTTCACGTGGTGCAACCTGTTAACCCTTGATCCTCGCGGGTCTTGGGGACAAACGGAGATCTGACCCAACACCGCTCTGCAGAGGCTGCCACCCTATGCGTAGTGTATCACACTAGGTACGAAGAGAAAACCAGATTCAAGAGGAAGCGAGCGCAGCACGGCCCAAGCTCCTAGTGTCAACACGTGCGGCATGAGCCAGTCAGTGCCTGTCCAAGCACCTACAAGCGACGTTCGTCCGGAGGCCTTCCAGTGCCCCTGTGGGAGAGCTTTCTCCTCTCTTAAAGGTCTACGGGTGCACGCAAGTCTTAAGAAGCACCAGCTACCACCAACTACGTCGGCAAATCTTCCTGTGGGATCAGAAGGCTTAAGAAAAAGTGGATCTGAAGGCTTGGGAATGAGTTGATTAGAAGGCGATCGACGGAATATGGGGCCTTCGGGAGCCTGTGCATCAGAGGGTCTTGGATCTACCCTGGACCAGTCCCACGCCAATCAGGCGGATAAAAGCCAGAGAGACGTCTCGAGTGGGGAACAAGCAAAGTGGTCTTGTGTCATATGTGATCGAACTTTTACAACCAAATCAGGCCTCAGTGTGCACCGTAAGGCGAAGCATCCTGAAGACTATAACAGGGATGTTCTGGTTGAAAGGACTAGACCCCGTTGGGTGCCAGAAGAGGAACATCGTTTGGCGATGATGGAGGTCGCCCTGAAGATGAGTCAAAATCTACCAAGATTTATGAATATTGCTCTCCATGATCGCTTCCCGGACAGGACATTGGAAGCCATTAAGTCACATCCAAAAGACTCTCAATATCGACGCGGAGTCCAGGACTTACTCCTAGAGCGACGGGAACAAGACATTTTACCTGGACATCATGAAGAGTTCCGGCCGGTTGCTGAAGAAGAGATAGCAACGCATGCCCAAGAGGTGCCTGCAGACTCATTTGTGCGGTGTGGAAGAGAGATCCCGCCGTCACATCTTGAAGTTATCAAGACCGAGGTTGAGAAAATTGCAGCTAGAACGCCTCCAACTTCTTTTCAAGGAGACAGAATATACGACATTGCGAACTAGGCTGTTCGGGGTGTCGATGTCTTATCGATGCTTAACGACTATTTGCGTGATGTCTTCACTCGTGACATGGAGAGACGGGCGGCCAGCCCTGAAACTATTTCTCTGCCTGCGAGCCTCAGCAAAAGAAAGCAGAGGAAAGCCAACTATAGGAAACTCCAACTGCTCCATCGGCGGCGGCAGAGGGATTGCGCGAGACTCGCCCTCGATGGTTACGGTACGCCTGCAGTCGAGGACGAGGTCTCGTTCATAAACTCATGGGAGGCCATCATGACGGGGACAGTTCCCCCTCCGATGAATGAAGATGCTGAAAATGTGGTGCCGGTAACGATCGACCTTTTCATCACCATGTCATCACGGCCCAGGATGTAAAGGCTAATATGCCGCCACTTGCGTCAGCGCCTGGACCTGATAATTTTTCACCAAGGAGCCTGAGAGCTGTGCCGTCAACAATTCTACGACTCATAATGAATCTCCTGATGTTATGTGGTAGATCGCCAACGGTCCTCAGGAATGCTAGGACAATATTTGTCCCAAAGAAACCGGACGCAAAGCTTCCCCAAGATTTCAGGCCAATCACGATAACGTCGGTTCTGGCCCGGTTATTCCACCGGATTATGGCCAAGCGACTTTTGGCGTTTGTCAACTTCAACTACAGACAAAGAGCATTCATCCCAGTTGATGGATGCGCTGAAAACGTTATGCTCCTGAGTACAGCTTTGTCTGAGAGCCGAAGACAGAATAAATCATTGTATATGGCCACCATCGATCTGGCGAAAGCCTTTGATAGAGTCTCGAAAGAAGCGTTCCTGTGAGCCGCTAGGAGGGCGGGTCTCTCTGGGAGCTTTGTCACATACCTCCGGGAATAAATTTGACGACGCCCCAACAATGCTACAACTACCAAGGTCAAGTAGACTGGTGAAGCCGACCAAAGGCGTCCGCCAAGGTGACCCACTCTCGCCCATTCTCTTTAATCTGGTGATTGATGAGCTCCTACAGAAAGTAGACACCGGCATTGGCTTTGGTGTCGGGGGAAGTTCCCTTGACATCATGGCTTTTGCCGACGACATTATACTTGTTGCATCGACACCAGGTGGGCTTCAGGCTCGACTAGACGCAGTGGCTGATTTTATGAAAACGAGAGGACTGCAGGTTAACGCTGCGAAATCAGCGACCATCTCGTTGGTAGCCTCCGGGGTACAGAAGAGAATGAAGGTCGATGATCAACGGTGCTTCAATATTGCTAGAGTTACCCTCCCTGCTATGACACCTAGATATACATGGAAGTATTTGGGTGTGACGTTCCGTCCTGATGGAAGAGCTACTCCAACTACCCATGACCTGGAGGATGGCCTCAAGAGGATCCAAACTGCTCCGATGAAACCTCAACAGAAGCTTAAAATTCTGAGATGGTACTTACTACCGCGCTACTACCATCGACTGGTATTAGGACAATGGAGCACAAAGTTACTAGATAAGATGGACGTCCTAGTAAGAGCTGCCATCCGCAGATGGCTGCATCTTCCACATGACGTGCCGGTAGGCGTTTACCATACCTCGGTCAGGAGAGGGGGACTGGGGATTCCCTCTACACTGAGAAATATTTCTGTGTTTTTTTAACAGGAACGTGCTGGAAAAAAATAGTCCAGGAGTCCTGTTAATATTTACATAGGCCTGTTTCAATAAATTTACAGGGGCTGTTGATATAACCGGTATTCCCTGTTGTAGCTACAGGCTTTCCTGTTCTTGCATTAGAACAGGTTGATGTAAATTTTACAAGACCCCAGTTACATATTACATACTAGTTCTGTAGCTATATCAAAATTACAGCACTCTGTCCACTGCCTTGGAAGGATTTCTTTCTACCGGTAAGAAACTCTGCAAGAAACGTGGTGAAGTCCATGACAAAACCGTCAGTCCTAGCACTGCTCGTCTTTATTGAGGATCTTCCTGTAGTTCCATACACTTGCAATCATAAATTAACTCTTCTCATGTGCAGAGGGGCTACTCTGAGGGTCTATTCAAGCATCCAAGCATTTGATGCTGCTTGATACCCCCAACAAGAGAACCTTCTCTGTGCTCGAACAATGCTTCTTGTGCATTCACGTAGCTCCCACCGGTTCATAGTCCTCAACGAAGCATCTGAAATGTAGACCCCATCCAAAATACAGTACGAGAGCAAGTGGCACAAATGACAGCGCAACCGTACAACTGTACTTTTGGGACTAGGTACATAAGATGGACATTGTTCTGTCAGCAAATGTATGAGGGCTGTATAGTCCAGGGTACTCGAACCATATGTGCAATTTGTCATTGGGACAGTTTTGTATTCTGTCCGTTATAAAATGTCTTTTTAAATGCAAATTACACATTGGAGGAAACTATTCCTCAGCACGTTCATGATCTCTCCTATGCTTTTCCCAGAAGTTTTTGCATGGGAGACTTACCAATTGATAATATGACTGGCGTGGGTGGAAGAGCGACACCCTGCAGTGTTTCTCCTGCCTGAAACGCAGAGTGCTCTACTACAATGTGCTCCATGATGCAGCAAAGCACCCCTGGTTTCAATAACACGATCTCAGCACATTACTTACCAATTTCTAATATATGACTAGTGTGGCTGGAAGAGAGATGTCCTGGATTGGTTGTCCTGCCTGGAGAGCAACGTGCACTGCCATAATGTGCTTTATAATGCTGCAAGCACACATGGGTTCATTCATGCAATCTCAGCACAAAGCTTACCTACAGGAGAAAATCACGTCTTGTATGCTCCGTTATTCTGTCGGTACCTGCAGTTCTTCAAGAAGGAATGACTCAGTCTCCTCCATGCTGAAAATCGTTGGAGCCGGCAGTTGTTGCTTTTTACGAGCAGGATTTCTTAGGCACTGAGAAGAGAAAACGGAATGTGAAGAAAACGCTTCGCATTGCATTCAGACGCAAAACATGGAAACGTATACTTGCTGACATTAAGATGTTTTTCTTTGATGTCTAAAGTAACTCGTACGTGAAGACATCGATGTTGCAGCTTACATTTGTTCGTCATCTGTGAAAAAAGGAACAAAACAAGAACGTGTAACTTACACCTACCGACATGAAGAATTATGAAGAATTAAAAGGCGTGAATATCATATTCCGCACACAACAACAACAAAAATAACAAGAATCACGAGCACAACACAATACCAACTGTATGAACGCAACATTGCTTTTGCTGCCATGCCTGACGTACCAACTGAATGGTTGTAGTAACGACATTACGAACACGACAGCGTCTGCTTTCCCCCTGCGGGGTGACAAGTAGAAGACACGATTTCCCTATTCTAAGCAATGTATGCGAAGAAGCCCAAACTAGCACTCCATTACCGGAGTATTAGCTGTAACAGACTTCCAGCACTACAAGAACAGAAACTGCAGTGTACATACCAACGCTTCAACAGAACCGCAGGGCAGGCGAAGAGAAAGGCGAATGACGGTTGCCACAACGTCCGTCGACACTTTGAAACGTACTTGCGCTGTTCCTGTTTCAAAGCAATAACGGTGTGGGCGAACTGTCGAGTTGTGCGAGTCCTGCTTCCAACTTCTGTATCTAGGTTCTTCTGCTGGGCTACTTAACCGCTGCAAAACATACTCCGACTCTCCGCAGCGGAGACCGCCTCAACGACCATTTTTGTGTCGATTGACCGAGCAGCCCTGTTAAAGCGGCTCTACAAATGGTTCCGTAAAATTTTACATCAACGGTTCATGTAAATATGTCTGTTTTTCAACGAAATTTCTTAGACTGTATGCGGTGGACAATTCCGATACTCTTGAAGAAGAGGCTTGCCGCCCTCCGTTCTTCGACAAGCCCGCGGTGGTGAGAGAGATTATGGATACGCCTTTCATGAAGAACGTCTCCACGAAGATGGAAAGTGCTTTACGCCGAGGAGGTCGGGCTATCCGAACAGCGGAAGCCATGGACAAGCTGTGGGCTCATTCCCTATATACCACCAATGACGGAAAAGCGTTAAGAGAGGCTGCAGAGGTGCCCTTCCCTATTAAAAAATACTTCAGAAAATCTTACAAAAGAAATCTCTCAGACTGCTGAAGGAATTTCTATGAGGTTATGAGACTAAATCTTACAAAATTTCTCTCAGAGTTTCGCACAGGGATCCTGTAGGATTCCAGGGAGGATTTCTTACAGGCAGGGGCAATGCAGCTTTCTTACAGGGCTTCTTACAGGGTGGCCTGTGAGGCTTTTTCACAGGATTTCTTACAGGCCTCGAGACCCGCAAGAAAGCCAGTGAGAAAGTGTAATGGGCCACCCTGCAAGAAACATCCTAAGAAAGCTGCACTGCCACGTATGATAATTGAAGGATCCCATACTTACTTGCTGAGAAGTATTGAGAGTAAGTCGCATGCCGTCACTGTAAGGAATGTTGCAGAACATTCGTGGCCCAGCCAATAAGTTCAGAAAGGCATGACCCAACGCATTGTACACGTACTTGAAATGTCCAATGCGACGACCAAGAAATTTCTTCATGTGATTATGACAACTTTTTGTTTCGCACATTGGGAACGCGTAGGCTTTCTTCCGTAAAAGCATCATCCAACTTTCTCGAGACGAGAATGGGTTACGACCACGTACGAATCCAATTAATTTCTGCTCGCTGCCGCTTCTTCCGAGTTTAACCTAGAAGAAACAGCATTTTAAAAAGCACGGTTAAAACAACATGTGTGTGCGTGAGAGATAGGCATAGAAATATGTAACATACCGTTTGCCTAAAGCACAGTTGCTATAACCATCTCACTGCATTCTACCTTCCATTCCTCAGAATACGTGCGAACAGGGGTAAAGACGCATAAAGAATGAGAATGCGTAGTACGGACAATTATATACCACACACACACACGTGCTATATACTTCAAAAGCGACGAAAATCCTGAATTCCTGGCGATATCTGCATGAAATGCGTAGCTGCGTCCATGCGCTTCAACGTTTCGAAGCAGACTAACGAACTTGCTGGCAGTTGGAATAAACGCTGTTTCTGAATCACGCTGTTTTCTCATAGAAATCACAAGGCCAGACCCTGAATTATCCCACAGGATATTTTCACATTGGTGTGCCTGTGATGATAGGTATTCGAATCTGCATCCTTTGTGGGAAATTCTGAGAGACGAAGACGCTTCTGTAAGAAATTCTGAAGGAATGCAATGTTTCTATGAGATTTTCTGAAGTATTTTTCAATAGGGTTTGCCCACCAATGGTTACAAGAGGGAACCAGGCTAATGCAAGGCAGTCAATTCATCGACGCCGTCAAAATAAGAGCCAATGCACTTCCCTGCCTCACGCGATCGAAGAGGGGCCGAGATGGAGATAGAAATTGCCGCGCGGGCTGTAACACCCACGAAACTTTGGCACATATCCTCGAGGTGTGCCACCGGACTCATAACGCGCGTTGTAGAAGACACGACAACGCGGTGCGCTTGGTGGAGAGGAGGCTGGTCGAAGTGGGCTGGAAAGTAGAAAGGGAAAGAAAGTTCAAAGTATACGACGGATTCCTGAAGCCTGATCTAGTGGCCAGAAAAGATGACCAGGTGCGGGTTCTCGATGCAAAAATCGTTGGCACGGGTATTGACCTTCCAGCAGCACATGCACATAAAGTGTTGAAATACAATAGACCGGACTTGATCGACGCCATTAGGAAGGAAGATGCTGCGGGTGATTTCCAGATTGGAAGTATTACCATGTCGTTCAAGGGAATCTGGGCCAAGGATAGTGCTAACCTACTACTGGAAATGGGGATCCGTAAGACCGATATTAAGTTATTGTCGGTGATTGCTCTACAGGGAGGCGTCCGGACTTATAGGATGTTTGGACGCATGACGTCCGTGGTTTAACCCCACGGCTGAAGAAGGCATTGCTGTCACGCGGCGCGGAGTTTACGGGGTTTGGGGGGAGAGGTACCTCTTCCTTTTAAGAGGGAATTAATAAAAAAAGTAGCTAAATGACACAAAGCACGGCCAAGTATGACACCAACCATGTTTCTGAAATACAATCTGTTCAAAGACGAGTGATAGGCGGCAGTAAGAATAATCTGCTTTCTGCTTTCTGCTTTTTTGGGGGGCCAAATTCCTGACCGATACCTCCACGTGGTGTCCCCCGGGCCCTGTTACCATGTGTAGCAGGTGGCGAAAGTCGGTTTCAGGTGAAGGTGGTGACGTTTCCTGCGCCGTTGGATTTCTCTTCGGTGCTCCCCTGTTGGCGCGAGTACAAGCATTGTGTTTTTGCCCTGCCACCGCCGTGGACTTGGGTCCAACAGCCAGCTGGTTGCGAGTTGGATCATGGCAGTGTTGTGTGCTGAATGTGGCAGGTCCTTCAGGACCGAACGTGGTCGCGTACAACATGTACGTCTGGCCCATACTGGACAAGTTCGTGCAAGTGGCACCACTTCAGGACTGGATCAAGACGATCCCACTGTTGTTTCGTCCATAGTGGATGCTTCTGGTCGGTGTCGAGTGGACACCAGTTCAAGTGAGGGTCAGGTCGATCCTGGTGTTATTGCATCTGAGCCTACCTCGGCTACTTCTCTAGTGTTATGTTCATTGTGTGGAAGACGGTGCAAGTCGGTACAGGGTCTCCGAGCCCACCACAATTGGATGCACCCAGGAGTGGACATGGTGGTGCCTGGTACATCGTCTACTTCTCGCCCAGAGCGTGAGGGAGGAGCCCAGCCATCAGTGACGCCTTCTGGAGGTGGGCACCAGTGCTCAGTTGGGGACTGTCTGCGAGTCTTTACTACAGCTCAGGGTCTGGGCCAGCATATGCGCAGGACACATCCGATGGAGGCGGACCTGGCGGTGGTGACTGCTAGGGTGAGGCCACGCTGGAATGAGGAGGAGAGACAGTTGCTGGCTTTCAAGGAGGCAGAGCTGTCTCTCACTGGCCAACGGTTCATGAATATAGGCCTCCAAGATGCCTTTCCCCACCGTACCCTCGAGGGGATTAAGGGCATTCGACGCACGAGGGAGCACCGTGTGCGCGTCGACGCAGCACTGGCCACACTCGCAGCTGGAGCCTATCAGAATTCTTCTTCGCCGGGCAGGCATCCGCTAGGGCCCTCAGCGCCAGCTCCAGCCACAGCACCATCCTCACTGGGTATGCGTCCACCTGGGCCTACGGCGTCTCCTCCAGCAACAGCGCCACCTTCGTCGGGTGTGCGCTCCCCGCCTTCAGCGTCTGCTCCAGCCGTGGCGCCCTCGTCACCGGGTAGGAGCCCACCTGGGCCTCCAGCATCAGCTTCAGCCACAGGACCAAATTCCCCGCTGGGTGTGTGCCTCTCCGGGACTTCGGCGTTTCCTCCGGCCACGCCTGCATCTTCTTCGGGTGCCCACTATCAGGGGTCCCCAGCGCCCACGGCGGACTTCTTCGGTTCTTCATCGCCGACCGGCTCTACAGACCTGGGATCTGGTGTGGACTCTCTCTTCCATCTGACACCGGGGCAAGGGTCTCCTTCTCCTCAGGGACGCCTCCGCTCCTTCCTCGTCAACTACCTGCCTAAATTGGGGGTTGGACCTCGTCCGGCCTCTTTGCGGGCCATTGTGGAACTGGCGACAGAGTCTACGGCCTTCCTTCCTCGTCTGGAAAAGTTCCTGCTGGATATGTTGCCTCCGCAGGCCATACGGGACACTGGGCCTCCTGGGCGGCGGGTGATTAGGAGAACCTCCAGACGTGTGCGTCGCCGCATGGAGTACGCCAAGACGCAAGACCTCTACAGGAAGAATCGTCGCTCCTGCGCCCGCCTTCTTCTGGACGGCCCTCCAGGAGAGCTCCCCGGGGATCCAGTCGAGTTCTTGGGCTTTTGGACGAGGATCATGGTTCCGGGTGTGCCGGACTTCACCGAGACTCAAGAGGCCATCCCACGGACGGTGGCTACTGAAATTGTCGAGCCCTTTGATGAGGAGGAGGTCCGTGCTGCCTTTCCTGGTGGGAATTCTGCGCCCGGCCCCGACGGGGTCACTCCGTCCCAACTGAGAGCAGTCCCCATCCCGGTTCTGGTGGTTATCCTGAACCTGTTTCTTCTGGCTGGTGACGTCCCGGCCTACCTCCACGACGCTCGAACCATCTTCCTCCCGAAGGTGCCCTTCCCTGCGAGCCCGGGGGATTTCAGGCCTATCACGATTTCATCTGTGCTGCTCCGCTTGTACCACCGTGCACTGGCCAACCGTCTGAGAGCTGCGTGCCCCTTCAGTGAGCAGCAACGTGCCTTCTCCTCCGTCGACGGATGCGCGGAGAATGTGTTTCTTCTTGATACAGTCATCAAGGAAGCGCATCGCCGGCGCCGCTCCCTTTTTATGGCGACGCTGGACTTGAAGAAGGCCTTTGATTCGGTTACCTTTGGCTCTCTGTTGGCGGCAGCGCGGCGGACTGGTCTACCTGATTCCTTCATCGAGTATCTAAGGCGGCTCTACTCCTCATCAGGAACGACCCTGACGGCTGGTGGCATTAGGCGGCAAATCTCTCCGTCCTGTGGTGTGCGGCAGGGTGATCCTCTGAGCCCTGCCCTCTTCAACTATGTCTTGGACGGCCTGCTGCAGACCCTGCCTTCGCACGTGGGATTCAACCTGGGAGCAACATCGGTCAACTGCATGGCGTTTGCGGACGACCTCGTACTATTCGCATCATCCGAGGAACTTCTCAACCGTGCGGAGGCCTATCTTTCACCTCGGGGTCTGCGGTTCAATATTGGGAAGTGCCGGACGTTATCGATGGTCGCCTCCGGCAGGGACAAGAAATGTGTGGTACGCCCTCTGTCCTTCTACCTGCAGAATGGCTGTATCCCTGCCTCGACAACAACAGCGGAGTGGCGCTACCTGGGCGTCGCTTTTGATACCATGGGTCACCGTCCCCCGGCGCCAATCGATGAGCTGCGTTCTTTACTGGCGAAGATTACGAGCGCCCCTCTGAAGCCCCAGCAACGGCTGGTGTTCCTGCGCAGCTTCATCTTACCTAGGCTGCTGCATCGTCTCATCCTGGGTGGCTCACCCCTGCGTCTGCTGTACGAGTTGGACGTGGTAACGCGGGCCGCCATCCGCCGGTGGCTGAGGCTACCCCTGGACACACCCACGCCCTACTATCATGCGTCGCATCGAGATGGAGGTCTCGGAGTGCCAGCCCTGATCACACAGGTTCCTCGGTTGCGTCTGGCCCGGCTGGAGGGGCTGGCCACCTCCTCCTGGTCGGTGGCCAACACGATTTACCACCTCCCTCCTCTCCGGTCAGAATGTCTATGGGCCAGAAGAGCGTCAACGTGGGACGGCCGCCTCCTCAGGACTGCACAACAGGTCCGCTCTTATTGGGCCCAGAAGCTCTATCTCTCCGTGGATGGCCGAGGTCTGCGTGGTGCTGCGGCTGTCCCGACGGTCCACTCCTGGGTGACGGACGGTTCCTCCCTGTTATCAGGGAGGGACTTCATCGACGTCGTAAAGGTGCGAGGGAATGCCGTCCCGACGAGGTCCCGTTCAACCAGAGGCCGCCCAGAAGAGGACCGTCGCTGCCGGGCTGGCTGCGCCGCATCAGAGACCTTGGCCCACGCAGTCCAACACTGCCCCACCTCTAATGGGTCGCGGCATCGTCGCCACGACGCCATAGCAGTGTTCTTGGCCTCCTGTCTGCGGAAGAGGGGGTTCCACGTCCAGCGGGAGCGGCATCTCGCTACGACAAGAGGCCTACGCAAACCGGACCTGATCTGCTATGGCCATGATGGGATCCACGTCATAGACGTCCAGGTGGTTGGGTGCGGCCGGTCCCTGAATACACTTCATCGCCAGAAGTCCGAGATTTACAACACACCGGAGATCATCGACCTGCTCCGGGCCACTCCATCGATGTCGTCTCCTTCGTCTCCTGCTTTGGAATCAGCAGTCTCCTTCACGTCGGCTACGGTCTCGTTCCGGGGAGTCTGGTCCTCTGAATCTGCTGCCTCCCTGTTTGCCCTCGGCCTTACAAAAGGTCAGCTGAGGATCGCCACCATTAAAGCGCTGGAGGGGACGGTCAGGGCGTGGCGGTCCTTCAAAAACGCCACCACTCGTCGCGTCGATGAGGGGGACCAATGCTGACAGCGTCGGTGGAGCGGAACAGAAGACCCTTCGACATCTGGAGTGGAGGACGTCAAGGACGAAGTGAAGACAGGAAGCACGAAGACAACGACAGGAAGATGTACATAGAAGACAGAAAAGATGTACGCGTTGTCTTGTTGTAACATTAGTGCATGCCATGCGATGGCCTCTGGCTCGCAACCATGTATTGGGGGACTCCGCCCTTCAGGAGGAATGCTTTTTGAAATAAAAGTTCTTAATAGCTAAATGACACAAAGCACGGCCAAGTATGACACCCGCCATGTTTCTGAAATACAATCCTTTCAAAGACGAGTGATAGGCGCCAGTAAGAATAATCTGCTCTCGGTAGCTAAATGACACAAAGCACGGCCAAGTATGACACCCACCATGTTTTTGAAATGCAATTTGTTCAAAGACGAGTGAAAAGCGGGAGTAAGAATAATCTGCATCGGCGCGAGCAGTGTGGCGTGGTTTTTTCTACGAAGACTGGTCTGGGCTTACACCGTAAATCCCGCCATCCAGAGGAGTACAATCGAGGGATTAACACACAGCGGGTGCGACCTCGATGGTCGACTGAAGAGGATCTCCTCCTGGCCCAGGCTGAGGTTCGCCTGTTAGGCCAACCTGATCAGCCTCGTTCTATTAATGCAGCTTTGCATGAGTTATTCCCAGAGCGCACTTTTGATGCCGTGAAGTCCCGGAGAAGAAATCCTATATACAAGTCATTGGTTCAGGGGCTGTTGGCCCCTCGTCGAGAAGATTCTGGACACCTAAGAGATGAGATGGGAGGTCATCCGCAGCAGCCTGCTGAGATCCGGACGGCAGTTTCTTCACGTAGGAATGCTATTATTACTGAAATCAAGAAGATAGTGTCTCGTGTTCCGCCAGGAAGTTACCAAGAGGCGCGACTATACGACATCGCCAAGCAAGCGGTTTTAGGAGTAGATGTCAGCATCGACCTGAATGATTACATCAGGTATGTATTCGTCGTTTCTGGACCTGGCCATCTAAACCGTGAAGACTCTGCGGCTACTGTTCCACGTGTACGCCAGCCTGCTCAACTGAGCAGAAGAAAGCAGAAAAGGGCGACATATGTGAAGACTCACGATCTTTTTCGGCGACGTCAGTCGGATTGCGCCCGTACCATCCTCGATGGTTACGCTACGGCTGCAGTCGGGGATGGACGGGCGTTTCTCGATGTCTGGGAGGCCATTATGACGGGACAGCGACCCCGGACCCCCTACTCTTCTTGAAGAGCGGCCTGAGGTTGTTCCATTGGTACAGCCGTTTTATGTCATCACCTCACAGGACATCAAGGCCAACCTGCCTCCTCTAGGCTCTGCTTCGGGACCAGACAATTTTTCATCTAGATGCCTGAGAGCAGTACCATCGGTTGTGCTTAGAGTGCTTCTCAACCTTTTAATGCTACAAGATCGGCTACCGACATCCCTTCGGAATGCTAGGACTGTTTTTATCCCTAAGAAGGCCGATGCAGTGGACCCGACTGATTACAGACCTATTACCATATCGTCGGTGGTATTACGTCGCTTCCATAGGATTCTCGCGAGAAGACTTGCAACCCATCTCCATTTCGACAACCGCCAGCGCGCATTCCTGCCAGTGGATGGGTGCGCGGAGAACGTTGTTCTCCTCACTTCTGCTATTGCTGAGGCGAGGACAAAGGGGAAAGCCCTGTACCTGGCGGTGGTCGATTTGACCAAAGCCTTTTATAGGGTATCAAGAGATGCTATTCTGGAAGGTGCGAGAGCCAGTGGTCTATCGACAGAATTCCTATATTACCTGGAGGACTTGTATCAGGATGCACCGACTCTTCTCTGTGCTGGTGCCGAGGAGCGACTAGTTCAGCCGACGACAGGGGTCCGCCAGGGAGATCCCTTGTCACCTGTTCTGTTTAATCTTGTCTTAAATGGGTTTTTGTCGGCTATAAACCCAGGCATTGGCTTTGGCCTAGGGGGTTGCTCCCTCGATGCCATGGCCTTTGCTGACGATCTTGTTTTGTCAGCATCGTCTCCCCTCGGTTTGCAACATCGTGAAGCCTGCCGCTATCTTAGTCAGAGAGGGCTGCACATCAATATCTCGAAGTCTTTCACCGTTTCATTGGTACCTGCCTATAAGGAGCGGAAAGTGAGGGTAGATACCCAGAAGACATTTGAAGTTCAGGGGGCTGACATCCCGGCTGCAGGACCAGAATTCGCATGGAGATACTTGGGCGTCCCCTTTAACCTACAGGGCCGACCAACATCTTTGGCCCAGGATATCGAACAACTATTGAAGAGAGTACAAAAGGCACCCCTCAAGCCCCAACAGAGGATGGTGATCCTGCGCTATTATTTGCTGCCGAGGCTGTATCATCGTCTTGTTCTGGGACGATGGACTACTAAGATGCTTGCTCGGTTGGACCTCTGTGTAAGGAACGCGGTTCGTCTTTGGCTTCGGCTACCCCATGTCTGTCCCATTGCGTACATACATGCACCAGTCTCGCACGGCGGTTGGCGGTTCCGTCCATGAGAGTGACCATTCCCGTTCTTCAACGCTTCCCGCTCTTCAGACTGACAGCATGCGACAACTTCTCGACCGTGCCAGATATTCTTCATATCACGCTGGGAAACTCCTCTCCACGACTGACGCTGTAAAGTATTGGGCTACCGTCTTATATTCTTCGAACGACGGCAAGGCTTTGGCTGATGCTACCCTGGTCCCGTACGCGCATCGGTGGATCGGCGAGGGTACCAGGATTCTGCCCGGACGACAATTTATCGACGCCATTAAGGTTCGGGTGAACGCCATGCCGTGCAGGACCAGGTCGGGTCGTGGTTTGGAGGGACCGAAGACTTGCCGCGCTGGATGCCGTGCTGATGAAACCCTCTCTCATATTCTTCAGTCGTGCCACCGGACGCACGGGGCTCGTACTCGAAGGCATGATAACGTGGTACGATTTGTCGCGAGACGACTAGAAGACAAAGGCTGGACAACAACTATCGAGCCAAGGTATGAAGTGCCAGAGGGTATTTTGAAGCCTGATTTGCTGGCGAAGAAGGGCTCCCAGGCGGTTCCGCTAGACGCTCAGATTGTAGGGACGGGCATTGCTTTAGAACTGGCACATGAGCACAAGGTGCTTAAGTATGGACGAGAAGACATCACCAGTCAAGCAAGAGGAGACACAACTGAAGCCGTAGTAGTGGGAAGTGTCACCCTGTCATTTCGTGGCATTTGGGCGAAGACTAGTGCCGATCTGCTGATTGATATGGGCCTTACGAGGCGAGACATAGGGACAATTTCTATCATGGCACTAGATGGCGGCGTCCGCTGCTATAAAATCTTCGGACGTATGACGACGATGGCCACCCATCGGTGAAGGAGGGACCAGACCCGGGGAGGCCGCGGTTTTTGGGGACTTGTTCCCTTGTAAGGGTATCTCTTCCCGTAACAAGAGAGAATTGATTAAAAAAATAGCTAAATGACACAAAGCACGGCCAAGTGGGCACCCACCATGTTTTTGAAATGCAATCTGTTCAAAGACGAGTGATAAGCAGCAGTAAGAATAATCTGCTTTGGGTAGTAAATGACACAAAGCACGGCCAAGTATGACACCCACCATGTTTCTGAAATACAATCCGTTCAAACACGAGTGATAGGCGGCAGTAAGAATAATCTGCAAGCAGAAGTGCGCCTTCTCCGAATGGAAAGGCCTTCTCGATTCATGAATCTGGCTTTGCATGAAGTTATTTCTGAGCGTTCACTGGAAGGTATCAAATCGCATCGGAAACAAGCTTCCTACACAGCCCTCCTTCAATCCCTCTCGGTGATTCCTGAGGTAATGGAACCTCCTCTACAGTCTTCCCCACGACCTGCTGCACCAACTGAAGAACGACCTGACAAAGACACGAGACTTTGCTTGCAGAGGTTAGGACAATAGTGACACGAAATGACTGTATGACCTGGGTCACCAGCTTCAAGCAGGAGCTGATATCACCGCTTCCTTCAATGATTACATCAGGGATGTGTTTGTCCTGCCAACGCCCCCGGATAGGCCTCCCCCCCCCGACAAGGGCCACAACGGACGCCTCCCCTAAGCAGACGCCGCCAGAAGAGAATCCTGTATGCGAGAACCCAGGATCTGTATCGCCGCAACCAGCTAAAATGCGCCCGTCTCGTCCTCGATGGTTACGCTCCGGCTGCAGTCGAGGACGAACGGGCGTTCCTGGATAGTTGGGAACAGACGTTCACAAGTTCAAGAGACCTTCCAGTCCTCCCGACATCTAACACAGATGTGTCAGTTAAACCATTCTACATTATCACGGCACAGGGCATAAAGAATAACATGCCACCCAAGAATTCATCTCCAGGACCCGACAATTTTCCAGCGCGACAACTACGAGCAGTTCCCGTCACAGTATTACGCCTGGTACTCAACATGATTATGATACTAGGAAGACTACCTACTAGTCTTCGTAACGCATGAACTATTTTCATCCCCAAGACCACCCACGCCAAGCAGGCTTCTGAATTTCGTCCTATAACTATTTCCTCTGTTCTTCTACGACTATTCCACCGGATACTGGCAAAACGTCTGACGAGCTTCCTGGACTTTAACTATAGACAGCGTGCCTTCCTGCCTCTCGACGGATGTGCCGATAATGTTCTCCTGCTTCGCACTGGAATCGCAGAGGCTCGCCTTAAGAAGAAATCCCTCTTCTTGGGTATCCTTGACCTAACCAAGGCATTCGATCGGGTCTCCAGGGATGCGATACTGCAAGGAGCGAGTCAAGGAGGAATTGCACAAGATTTTCTTGACTACCTCGCGGATTTATTGCAAGATTCTCCTACGCTGCTTTGCGTCCAGGGTAGTCACCGCCTTATTCATCCCACCATAGGAGTTCGACAGGGAGATCCTTTATCTCCAATACTATTCAACCTTGTGCTGCACAAGATGCTGAGTGAGACGGATACTGGCATCGGATTCCCTATTGGTGAGGCGACTCTGGACACCATGGCTTTTGCCGATGATTTAGTCGTCGCTGCCTCATCACCTGCGGGCTTACAGCATCGATTAGACAAAGTTGTAACGTTTTTGCAAGAGCGAGGACTACAGGTGAACATAAACAAGACCTTTACTGTTTCGCTGGTTGCCTCAGGACGTGAAAAGAAAATTAAGGTGGATGACCAGAGGAAATTTACAGTCATGAACACACCAGTACCTGCGGCCGGTCCTCAATTTGTATGGAGGTACTTGGGAGTACAGTTCGACTTTTTTGATCGTGCTCCACCACAGTCCACTGACCTCGTAGAGGGTCTGAAAATAATACAAAAAGCACCTTTAAAACCGCAGCAGAGGATGGTTCTTCTTTGTTTTTACCTGCTGCCTAGAATTCAACACCGACTTGTATTAGGACGATGGAATCTGAAACTACTAGAGAAACTTGATCTCTCCATCCGGAATGCAGTAAGGAAGAGGTTATTTTTACCACATGATACACCGATAGGATTCTTCTATACACCCACAAAAATGGGAGGTCTTGGTGTCCCCTCCCTCCGTATCGATGTCCCCGTCAATCAAAGAACAAGGCTTCTATGGCTTTCTACGTCATCTCACCCAGCTGTGCGGGAAGCAGTTAAATCGTCTTCTGTGCAGGATCTTCTGCGTCGAGCAGAAGAAGCTTCCACTTTTCAAGGGAGACATCTTTGTACACCCTACCAAACCAAGAAGTATTGGGCCTCCCGCCTTTACGCCAGCAATGACGGCAAAGCCCTCAACGAAGCAGCTTCAGTTCCCTTTGCCCATACATGGGTTGGAGAAGCCACACGACTGATCCAGGGAAGGCAATACGTTGACGCCATTAAAGTTAGAATTAATGCTTTACCCTGCAAGGTGCGCTGTGGAAGAGGCCTGTCCACAGAAAGAAGTTGCAGAGCTGGGTGCCGTTCCCAAGAAACGCTGGCGCATATAGTACAAGTTTGCCATCGCACCCATGGCGCGAGGGTCCGCAGACACGACATTGTGGTACACTTCGTTGATCGTCGACTTAGAGATCTAGGCTGGACTACGACCATCGAGCCCATCATCGATGTCCATGACGGGAGACTTAAGCTAGACATCGTTGCACGCAGAGACGACAAGACTGTAATTCTCGATGCCCAAGTGGTGGGTACAGGCATCACCCTGGACCTTGCACATGGCCACAAGGCTCTCAAGTACGGAAGAGAAGATGTCTTTCAGGAAATCCAACGTGGGGCTGATAACCCTTCTGCAATATCAGCAAGTAGCATTACGCTAAATTTCAAAGGAATTTGGTCTAGAGAAAGTGCGGACCAGCTGCTCCAAATGGGTCTCTCCAAGCGGGATATAAGCACCATATCAGTTATCGCAGTTCAAGGAAGTGTAAGATCCTATTGGGTCTTTGGCAGAATGACCTCGGTGGTTACCCCCATCGGTGAAGCTGCCTCGTAATGTTAGCTATTACCCAGATTCTATGGTATCTCTTCCAATAAAGAGAAATTTGTGTAAAAAAATAGCTAAATGACACAAAGCACGGCCAAGTATGACTCCCACCATGTATTTCAAATGCAATCTGTTCAAAGACGAGTGATAAGTGGCAGTAGGAATAATCTAGTATGAGGGAGTAACTATGACTCTCTTTCGTTCTTGTGCGGACCATATATTGGCCCTCCTGTAGCTTCGGCTTGGGGCTGGGACCGTTGGTGAGCGATAGAGCAAGGAATGGTTCACATAGTTACACCGGGTAGCCGCCTCCGCGAGGTTCCCGCCGGAAACAGCGGACGTAAAATCGAGAGTTCTTCTGATGTCCGGCTGGCCAAAGGCCACCTACCCAATGGGGATTCCGATACCCATAAGCTCCGGGAACATTCTGGTAACCCGCCACACCAGACAGGAGTTCGGCGAAAGAAAGCCATCTCCATACCGGTTGCTTCTGATTGTGACACAACACCGGATATGACAGAGGAAAACCCACTTGAACTGTAGAATGTGGGAACCACTGATTATGTCAAACTCGACTCTGATGCGCACAGTGGTCGTCATGCCATGTGCAAGGAAATGCCTGATGAGCACAATGGTCGCCATGCCAAGTGCCAAAAGATACCGATAAAGCACAGCGGTCGTCATGCTGTGTGCAAAAGGCACCTAACCCCTCATGCACACGATGGTGCGGGGCCGAGAACGTTAGCGCCCGTCTCGGACCCATTTCTTTTCCCATTCTCGGGACGATACGTTGTCCTCTGTGCGCATACCCCTTGAGGGCACCGGAGGTGTACATGCATCTCAAAGTGAGGCACAATAAGAAGGCTATCAGCTGGAAATGTGCCGTGTGCAACGAGCAGTTCCGTTCGCTTGAGATGGTGAGGGGACATCATCGAAGGGTGCATCAGAAATCAAAAAAGCGCCCTACCCAAACAAGCCAGGAGCTGGCGGTGAAAGGAAGCCGAGGGCGTCCGCGATGTTCACCCAGCGGTAAGACCCAGGTTGAGACGGGCAGTTCCCCACAAACCCCTCCACCCGACAGATGCGGCGTGTACGAGGACTTCTGGTCCCGCACGACCCGGGTTGTGAAGTGTATACTGGATGATCAGTGGCCGAGTCACCAGTTGAAGGGGCGATCACCTGTGATGTCAGGGACCCCCTACTCTCCTTCCGAAACAACTCATTGGGATACCAATGACTGGACACCAGTCACCCGAATGATGAAGGAGCTGCTTGATGCAGAGTGGGAGAAGCAGTATAGATTTGAAGGTACTACCAATACTACGCCCATGAGTCAAGCCGCTGAGGCTGCCACGTCTCGGTCTCTCCGATCACCGACCACTCCAATCTCTTGCCTGCCAATTCTCGAGCGTCCCCAAGGACGGGACCGCGTTCCCCGGAAGCATCCTAGAATGCCTCCCCATGTCTAAGACTTTTAGTCCCGGTCGTGGAACCCTACCCTGCTGAGTGCAGATCTCCTAGACGTCGAAAGGCGCGTGCGGGGAATCTGGATGTCGCGGGAAGGCCACCAACGAGCCCAAGGATCCAAGTAACGCTCATGTCTGAAGATTGAGGATTGTCTGAGGATTTTGACTGGGGAGCCTCACTGTGGGGGGCCTCACTTGTGAGTGCCCGTGAATGCTCACCCACACCTGGAAGGATTTCCCTCAACCAAGCGAAACCGGTGGAACCGGTGGGTGTGAAGCCGGTGGTGCCCGTAAGGGAACCTTCAGACTGTCCCAGTACAACGAGTTCAGTGGCCCCTGTACAGCCACACCCTGGACGACACGAACCTCTACGTCGTCGAAAGGCGCGTGCGGGTAGTCGGGTCTCTACTCTTTTGGTGGGACCCAACAGCCCAGGTACATGCACGGGTCGTGTCATCAAGGAGGGTGGGCGTAGCCGCCCTACCCCAGGTGAACTACGGAGTGCTGGGCTCCAGTCTAGGGGTAGACTTGTGCCCCTTGGTGACAGCAGCCCTCCTCGAAAACACCGAAAGGTGCGTGCGGGAAGTCGAGATGTGTACCGTGATTACCAAAGGAATCCTCTGCGTCGAGAGGCGCCCCAGGGGCTCCGTCAGGAGAACTAGGGAAAGAGAGGGTCCCAGATTGGTTTAAAGCGGCCGGTCTCGACAGCCCATGGACAAGCACGGGGCTAGCTTGCAACCAAACGTCCGGTAATCCCAGGAACCAGGTCAGACCATCCGCGCCTCTAGACGCCCTGCCTGCGCCAAAGCCTCCCAGAGACCTAGGCCCTGCTGCCCTAACGGGTACAGTTAAAGCTCAGCTCCGTCGATTTTCGGTTGACACAGAATAGAACCATGCTTGCGCTGTGCGTTCGTTTCCGCACACCGACCATACATGTGAAATATTTTCACCAAATTGTTTGTAGTTTTTAAGAAAACGATTTTTTAAATTTCCCTGGTACGGCGGTCCTGTGGTCGGCAAACCCTGATCTAGTCCCGGCTTCGTCTTGGCTTAGCCGCGCTCGTGGCTTGGCTAGTGCCAAATCGTCGATGCGATGGCGCAGCTCTTTGGGCGAAGGTGAAAGTTTTGGGTGTGTTCCGTGATAATTGGTGTCGTTAATGAGCTTAAAGATAGTTTTGCTGGTCTTCCTTAACAAGCTTTACAGGATGGCCTCGTTGTGGGTGCAACGACGGCCGTCGTGAGCGGACATTCTATGCCCGCACTGTGCTTCGTGCTAGCAACAAGACCTACCAAAACGAGAGCACCACCAAAGCTATTGAGAACGAGAACGAGTATGTGCTCGACGTTTTATGCAAACGGGCCCTGAATTGCCGCGCGAGTTGCCGCCTGAGTTGACCTGTCGCTTTTGGAAACTAAGTGGGGTAAGGAAGCCGGGGTACGGCCTGAGCGAAACGTAGGTGACTAAGGCCATCAGGAAAAGTCGTCAGTCAATGGAATGTAATAGCAAAGAAGGCGCCAGCAGCGGTAATGAAATGCGCCACCAGCTGACTAGCAACCCCAGTGCGGGTTCTGTTCGCGTCGCCGGTGTCTTTTCGACTGCTGCATTTCATTGATCAGATTGTATTGGGCGTTATTGAGGTTTATATTGTGTCGACCTCATTGTTCCTTCATCTCATCTTGTACTGTGTCAGTCGTCAATCAATGCTGCAAGCTCCCCAGAGAGGAAGGCACCGAAACCACGAATGTGTACGTTCCTGCCGTTTTAGTGAACTGTTGTGTGAGGTCAGACATGGTGAACACAAAGAAAAAGAGAAAAAAAAACAAGATTTCGTGCACAACAAAACTTTGTTGCCGGAACCAGCTGAATCTATTTGGTTGTGAACACCATGTGTTCCAGGGTTTTCCCCATGTGCTAATATCACTGTTTGCAAAATTTTGCAGGCACAAAATGGTCAAAGCAGGCCCAGTAACTCTGCCACTTGCTGGATGTCCCTGTCAGCCTCTGCAGCTGCATGAAGGATTTCAAAATAAGGAGTAGCGAAACAAGTCTATTTCTTTATTAATGCCCTTGAAGCTAGGCTCTACAGGGGAGCTGGTGAAGTGATATGATGCGACAAAATGATTTGTAGTTTAATCATGCTTTTATGTCTGCCTTCAGTTGTGGCCTGGGAAGTGGTACAAAATGAATTACACGTTAGACAAATCAACTACACAGCACACGAAAATATATAAAACACAACACCAACATCACACAGTTTTTAAAAATGTTGTAATCTTTGACATACACATTGTAATAACCCTGTGAACGCAAAACGTGTATATTGCACATTTATATGAAGTCAGACCATAGATCAGGCACGTCCCAGTCATCCCAAGACTTTAAGCCCTATTAGGGCACATTTGATGTTTAATACAGGGGGTCTTTCAACTTCACACTTTCAGATGCGACAAAATATGGTTCACTGAGCTGCATGAAATTGAGTGCCTGTTTCTTTCACACTACATCCAGTTGAGTCGAGAGATTTGTAAATTTGAGTTTCTGAAAAAACATGTAGCCATTGCCATCGCTGCACCTTCCGCTACCGATGTTTTCCCGTTGCTGTGATGAATATGATTCGCGGGTCATTACACATGTGGAAAAACTTGGATTGTAAAATTTGCAAAAACAAAGACCCTGCAATAATTACTACCTTTGCAGTAATAATAATACACCCTTTTGTGCTAATATTTGTCACACACTATTCTTATAAACTCGCCTCGAGTGCGTTCAGTTCTTATTGGCATCGCTTTTACTGGTGCTGCTCTGCACCATGCTACCATAGATTCCAGGGTACTGCAAATGCGGCTCAAACAGCCTCGGGGAATCGCACAGGATTAGCAAACATACATTACATTACATTAGCATTACATTACATTAGCAAACAGAACATTTTGCAAACGTATAAACGTTCCCCGCTTTCTCAAGCTAACGAGCTAACTATTTTACATACCTGGGTTTGAAAGGATGATCTCAATCTACAGCAACTCTGAAGTCACACTTCCTAATTAATCTTAATGCCTTTGTCTTTGCAGAATCTTAATGTTTTACCGTCATCTTAATAACTTTGTCGTTGATAAACAGTTTGTAAAGCACCAAGGACAGACACTGTCAACATGCTTTTGCAGCTGTGCACAACCATCACAATGAAGATAAGAATCTTCCAGTATTGCACAACAGAATCTGAATAAATAAATAAATACTAGGAACAATAAAAAGGACTCAAAGTGGAACACACCGTAAAACGTCTTGTACTGCACAGATTCACCACAGCACACTGATACAAAGTGTCTCAAGGTGATACAAAACTGAAGGCTCCATGTTACACACCACTACTTTTTACGGAAACTTCCAACCTTCAAAATATCTGACTAGGGCATGGGGCTTTATCTACAAAGATTTTCCAAAATATGCATATATAAAGTACCATATGTGCTGAAAATATGTATGGAAAACCCTCGCGCCATAAAACATGATGGGAAGAGTATGGCACAGAACCGTATAGTATACTATTGATGTCGTGCAGGGAAATAATGGACAGAAATGATTTGATTTGATTTGATTCGGGTTTTATTGGCGCATCAGCTACAAAATGGAGAGAAATGGACCATCAAAATTGAAACATACATTTTTAAAATTGAAATTGAAATTTAGATTTCACCAACACTGAGGTACCTGACATTACAATACATAGCCACAGCCATTTTAGGGCTTTCGATTTTGAAAGACATCAAGTCGGTTAAAATAGTCCTATGTCCGCTGATATCGCTCTCTCTCTCTTACCCATGCTTCATGCCTCAGACAATAGTGGCGACCAGGCCAATTCAGTGTAGGCGCACGCGGTGCAGTCTGGAACTTTTGAAAATGGCCTATTGGGAATGTGGGGAAACACGGTACTTATACATAGGGAGTGACTTTTTCGGGTTAAATGCCTTTTACAGATTCGGGGGGTAAAAATCACGCGCTATTTTTAAATCTGTGATTCGGGGAGAAATGTGGTGATAATTGTGCCTTCGGGTGTTATCGGGTGTTTTTGTTTCTGCTCTTGTCTATTAAGTCTTTTACTGATCTCTTTTTCTGTTCTTTTGTTGTTTTTGTTTTGCGAGATCATGACCTTCTAGCAGTAATTCCTGAAAGCATAGACAGTGTTGACACACCTGGTGTGTATTGCTTGGAAGTGACCCATTCTTACGTATGCTACACGTGGCGGTCTTTATTAGTCTTCGGTGGAATCCTCACTTCAGGATTTCGTAGTGACTAGAATTCAGGGAGAAATCGGGTTTAACCCGAATGGGTCAGAGGTCAGTTCGGGAGGAATAACCGGCAGGAATCGGGTTTAACCCGAAAAAGTCACTCCCTTCTTAACAGTGTGTCCCCGCAAAAGCGGGCCAGTGCGTTTCACAAAGGGAGCAATGAACAGAAACCTGCGGCTCTTTTTGTGGTACTTGAGTCGCAAACAGGTGGTTCTTTTTATCCAGCACCTGTTTTTAACTCAATTTCTACAAAAATAGCTTCAGGTTTCTGCTTATTGCTCTCTTTGTGAAGGGCGCTTGCCTGCTTTCACTTGGATACACTGTATAGATGCATACAGAAAATACATTTGTATGAAGTCCCGGGCGCTGACCATGACTATTGCTGACCATGACCAACACACTATTGCAACATTAGCACCTCCGCGCTCTGGCCACATGTCTCTGACCCTGACAGCACACTTGACTGGCCAGAGTAAGGAGGCTGTGCTGACTGTGTACAAGGGCATTGGTGCATCACCCCAGCAAGACTGCTCTCAGCACTTGTGACTGGAGTGGAACATCTGCATAAAATAAGGGCAGCCATGGCTATGGGCAGCATTTGATAGGGAGACATGTTGAATAGTGTTAGGCACTTTACGCACCCATGAAGCCACGGTAGGTAGGTGATGGAAATGCCTGCCTTATTTTGGAGACACAGCACCCCGGGATTTTCTGTCGCCTTCCTCGTCCAAGCCGGCCCCAGACCCACCAAACAAAATTTGAGTAGGCAGTGAAGCGAAGCTTGCTGCAAAAGATTTCTTGCTGTATTCCTTGAGCAGTCTTTGGACCGAGTTGCCTCCAATTTCAATTTTGCGGTCTTTCAACTTACTGAGGGTTCAGGGGATTCAGGGAAATGTTAGTGTGCAGTGCTGCGATTTTGTTGAAACCTTTGAGCTTATTTCACTGTTTTGCAATATACATGCATTATGCATAACATGCTTGCTTACACAATTTACACCTTTCATCGTTAATGCTTGCTTAGCTTGTATGTTGGTACTCCATGCAAATATGCAAAATTACCATGGGTGTAGGTCATAATATTTTAAAATCCCAGTCGTCTGTATCAAAGCATTTGCTGTGAGGTGATTAGATGAGTTTGGATTGTGCACCAGAGTGCAGTGTTATGATGAATCATTCTGACCTTTTGTAAATAAATACAGTTCCTGAAACACGTTATCAGTTTTATTAGTTTTATACTTTACCTGTTTCTGTCAGGGCACTGCCCCATATAGTACGCTAAGCGCCGCATATTCACTTCTAATAGTTCTTCATTTAAGCACAACGGTTCAAACAGACGGTGATCGCCAATGCAGCTGACCTCCGCGCTGAAGCATATCCCCCGAACTTTATCTACTGAGCTGCAGCACATAAACTCGTCTTCATGTTCGGGTCTGCAGCAGCCGCAGTCACACCTGCAATATCAAGGTAGATACGCAGTGTTCCTTGCAAGGACATACAAAGCAGTGCCGCGTACCTGAATTCGTTTCTCAGTTCTTTAACTTTGGCTATGCTGTTCGCGTGAGGCTCTTCCTCAGCGCTCCGTTCCGTGATTGCAAGGGGCAGCGGGTCCCCATGAAAAGGGCCGTCGTCCGTGTTGGTCTCAAGGAACCAGTCAGTCTCAAAGTTGTCAATGTATGGCTCGTCACTTTGGGAATCGTCCACAAACTCGGCGTCCGAGTCCGGAGAACTTTCTACGTCCGACATTATATGTGCCCGCTTTCGGAACGTCATTGTAAGGCGCGCAGAGAGATGCCGCGTGATTGGCTATGGAGCGGTGGCTACGGCTTCGGCCCGTAAAAGCCGACAACATCCGAAGAGCTGTGGCATTTGCGCGCGCTTTATTACTTCCAGAAGGTACCTCGTCAACCTGTGTCCTCGAGCGTATTGAAGTTTTCGTACCGGAATTGCCGCCTTTCTTTCGGGTTCCATTTCGCGAGTCCTGTGTACTTCAGAGATGGGGTACTCGTGTTGTGCTCCAGGCTGTAGGAACCGCTCGGGAACAAACCCCAACGTATCCTATCATGCATTTCCTGTTGACGCGAGGCTACTGAAGCTATGGGTGGAAGCAGTGAACAGGGAGTCATGGCAGCCATGTAAGAGCAGCAGATTGTGCTCGGACCACTTTGCAGATGATTGCTACGAGGACACGTCTCATGCGTTCGTCTCATGCCAATTCTCGGCATTCCGCAAACGGGAAGGAGGAAACGGCTGAAACCTGGTTCAGTGCCTAGCCTATTCGCGCCATTGGCGACTGAAGAAAGGGAAGCTGGGGTATGTATATATTGATAATTTTGTTACTGCTTCTTTCTGACGAGGACACTTTTCCAGTCCCGACACGAAGCCCCTCACAGTGCTAACCCTGGCACATGCGCGGTAGGTGCCTATGGGGAGGTGACGGCAAGTCAACTGGAGGCAACACACGAAGGAGATGGAGCATCTGAAGTCACGCGTTCCACGCGAGACTTTGGCTGTCAAGTGACCACCCCGTGCACTTGCACAGGTGTCTGGGCATGGAACGAGGGAGCGAATGGATCTTTACAAGGTAGCCCTCTGTTGTGAGTAGTGCAGGTCTAATTTTTTTCTCTCTCTGAACTGAAGAAATAAGCCAGGAATACAGAGAGCTGCCTCACGAATTCCTGGAACCCATCCGGTCTTCAACCCCGTTCCCTGCACCAGAAGATCCATGCTCTCAAGGAATCGATGAGTGCTTCATCGAAGACGAAATGTATGCATTATAGCACCGTTGGCTCCTATGTACTGCAAGACAAGGGCTGCATACCTTGAGCGTGAGGGAACAAGACGACACGAGAAGCTGTCAACTACTTCTGGTGTCGTTTTGTTCTCTCAGACTCAAGGTATGCTACCCTCATTAAACTTCCACCAGCTAGCTTGCCTGCTCACCCTTTTATTTCATCTCGACTATGACCTATTTTGCTTAATCTATTCAACAAGCTGTCATGTTGTCAAAACAGGGTCGCATCATGTGGCACGTCTGGCATGGATATGTCGCTTGCAACTGAAGACGACGATGATGAAGAATGGTATGTTTTACCATCTTTTCACTGGGTTGTTATTACTCACTGAGCTAAAATTACAGCAAGGCTGCTGCAAAATTAATTTGGAGGCTTTGTCGTGACTATTAGGTTTGGGTTTTGCACAGTTCTGGATAAACGTTACGACAAAAGCTAGTTCAACAATAAAACCTGATTTTTCCCAGAACTTAGTCTGATGCTAATTTCCCCCCTTAATTTGCATGAAATTTTTACGTGCAGTTATTGGCCTGATTTTTACCCTCCAAATTTGAGGGGAAAAATAAATGAATAAAACTCGATAACTTCAGGGTATTATCCACTATATTTTTATTGCATCGTGCAGTCATCCTGGTATTTTTGTGGATTAAACAGAAATGGTAGGGTGTTCCATTTTACACGAACCCCCATTGTTAAACAATAATGTTGCATTGAATCACAATAGGACAACTTGCATAATGTCACAAATAGCCTGTACTGTTTTAGTGTATTTTCTGTTTCACTGTTACCTAATTATTTGAGATTAATTTTGTAACTTTCTAATTCTAATGTAACGATTGACTTGGCTTCGCTGCGTGACAAGTGCATCTGACTGTAGTTTCTCTCTGCCGCTTTAGGAATGACAGCATGTGGTCGGTGGGCTGAAGGTGGTAACATACCCTTGCACTTGTGTAGGGCATTATCCTGTACATTATTCATTCTATATTCAATAATATTTAGCGAGACGTGCCGCACCCTGCCAATTGCAAGCTCTTTTCAACAGATTATATGGCTTATGGGCGTGAAATTACAGTGCATTGATGCGCTGCCTGACTTTTTTTTTAATTTACATAGGCTCGACCCAAAGGATACTTCGTACTGCCCAGATGAAGCTTCTGGAGGCGACATGTATGCATCTAATTTTGATTTAAAAGTCTGGGGTTTACACGACTTTCCTGTTGCAGGTCTTTCAACATTGTGGAAGAGCCAGAAGTTGGGACTGCAGAAGAACCGAAGTATGTTGTCTTTGAGTCCTGTCTCAAGCAGTTGTTCCAAAGGTGCCCGCAGTGCTCAGCCCCAGACTGTGAAGTTTCCCTTAGCTGCATTGGCACTATGGTGAAGGCAACTATCAGCTGTCCAAACTCCCACATCACAAAGTGGTGCAGCCAGCCATCGATCCAAGGGAAACCGCTTGGGAACATTCTATTGTGCTGTGCAATATTTTTTTCTGGTGGTAGTTTAACACAACTGCTTCGGATGTTCTCCTTCATGGGCATTAGAACCATACAGAAGACACAATTCTTCAAGTTCCAGCGTTGTTACATGCTGCCTGCTGTTACTGAGGTCTGAATTCACGATTTTAGGTATTGTCTAGAATTTATATTGAGCACATGTACATACTCTTAGTTTTCAATGCTACTGGTACTGAATCGATTTGTTTTTGGTAACTTGTGCAGGTGTGGCAGTTAGAGCAATCACTGCTGCTGCAACAGTTGAAGGGAAGGGAGCTATGCCTCGCCGGTGATGGTAGGGCCGATTCACCTGGTCATTCAGCTGACTACGGCACGTATTCACTGCTGGAAACTGACGTCAACCGAATTATCCATGTGGAGCTTGTCAAGGTATTACATGTGATGAGAGTAGCCACATCTATGCAATCGCTTGTGTACAATGCTCAATTACTTTAATCGCAGTCCACCGAAGTTAGTTCCAGCAACCGCATGCAGAGGGAAGGCCTAGAGCGAGCCCTGGCGTTCCTCAACCAGCAGGATGTGTCCATCTCTATGCTTGTCACTGACAGGCACACTGAGGTGAAAGCATTTATGAGTCGGACCTACACTACCATAAGACATCGGTTTGATGTGTGGCATGTTGCCAAAGGTAATACACTTGGTCGTCCCTTGCTATGGGGAAACAAAATCTGTGCAGGATATAAACCTTTCAGGATTTTCTAGGCATAAAAAAGAAACTGGTTGCAGCAGCTGCGGGTAAAAGGCACAACGTTATTCAGAAATGGTGCCCAACCATCGTGCGCCATCTTTACTGGTGTGCACGTAGCAGAAACGACGATGGAGCCTTGGTGCTAGCAAAGTGGAGGACCATACTACGACATGTGCTAGATATACACGGGCACCCAGACTCCCTGCACCCAAAGTGTGCCCATGGCGACTTAGGGGAACGTCTGTGGCTGGAGGAGGGTAAGTTTGCTTTGAGCGTGTTTCGGGCTTTACATTTGCTCAGCTACAGCTGCTTTACACTACAAGTGTGTCGAATTGATTACCAGGGACAGACACCTATGAGAAGCTGAAAGGTATCGTGGCATCACCACATCTGCTAAACGACGTGCCTCAGCTACCTCCCGACAGACAGACATTTGGCCTCGAGTCGTTCCACGGGCTGATCATCCACTTTGCTCCAAAGGCATGGAAGCTGTCATATGATGGAATGCTGGCCCGGTAAATTTGTTAGTCTTAGTTCACTTTTAAGGTTCAGGCATCACTGGATGCAAAAACCTTAACTAGGATATATATCCTGTATTTTACATATGTAGAGGTATAAAGCATAAAACTGCATTATTACAACTGCATTTTTGAGAGCAGCGAAAAGCCTCACAGATGTTTCTGATATTTCTAGATCTTACATCGCTGCCATGCATTACAACTACAATGCTGACCGGCAAGTGGCCAAGCACATTGTCAAGTGCTCTAAAGCACAAAAGTGCTGGACAGTCGTCGGTGTGAAAGGAAAGGCATCATATGGTGAGGCTGGGTTCTTGGAATTTGTGTCCACTGCCATGTGTCCAGTTCTTTCTAAATTAACTTCACCAGGTAACTGCTGCAATTTATGAGGTAAAATTCCCTTCCACTGACTGATGGTGACACCACTATGAATGAGGATATTGCATTACTGCGCATTATCCAGTACACAGGGTTTTCTGACATTGGCTAGTTTTTATCACCTGGCTATGTGGTCAATATTCTGTGAAATGTGGGGCTTCCTAATATGCTGGATAATCTGAAATGGCATAGTGAAATAACACATTTCTTGTTGTTGCTTTTACTTTTGATGAGATGCATGAGTTTGCGCTCTTGCAGGCTACGTCCAGAAGTTGATTGACCGTGTGCTGGAACTCGTCTCACAATGGCCTTCATACCGAGTGGCTGAGGAGGCTGTTGCACGAACGAGGCAGGAAACACTGAGTAGCAAATATGGCCCAAAACCAAGCCTTCACCAGGCACAGCAGGAGCACCGTTCTCGCTATAGCTGCTAAGTGCGCTCGGTTACAGTTGCTATTAGATGCCAAGGGTGACCAATAGCTTCAACCGTTTCAGCATGCTCTGTGTTCACCTCATGGGGTATAGGACTCAGATACATGTACGGTTTGGCATTTCTGCTCCACTTGTTAATACGTTGGCCCTGAAGTTTTAGGGTTTTATTTTCTTCAAATTCAGGGGTGGAAAATAGTCCAATAATTCCATGCAACAAATCGTGGAAATTAAGGTTGAAAAATAATCATCGGAGTGCATTTGGAGAGGAAGTAGCATTCCAGAGCTTAAGATGAAGCCCTGTTATACGGAAATTTGACAGCCTTTCTTAGCCAATGCAGTCTTCATTGTTGTACACGCACCCTTTCCTCTTTAAATTTTCACAGTTGTCACCTGGTTCCAAAGTAGTGTCTTTTGATGCTGTCCTATGAAAAGCATGTGTCGGCCGCCCCTACACAAAGGTTGTGCCCATTCGGCATGTCCAAAAAATGAGCTGCACCCTTGATGACCTTGCATAGAAAGAGAAACCTGCCTACTGCAGTGGGTGGCCAGCAATGAACCGGACACTACTGTTATGAGACGACTGGGGCAGAGCAGCAACTGCTTGCATTATTTGCTAGTATCTCTGTCCCTGCTTGGATTACACTCAGAAGCTTTCATACAAACTTTGATCACCCGATGGGAACCATAGGTCGTTGGATGGTTTAGGCCTACGTTAACATTCGCGGTCAGAAGTTTGGAGAGGTAGTGAACTGCCTATTTTGTGAGTGATTAGGATGTCACTGCCTTGAGGGTTTTGCTTGTAGGTATAGTGTTCAACTTGGAACAGGTGAGCCATGTTTTGGAGTGCAAAGTCAAGGAAATTGGGCTAAACACTAAAGCTTGAGGATGTGTTGTGATCAAGCTGCTAGAAAACAGAGTTAAGTTATACCCCTGACACACGTGCATACTTAGGGCCCTATATCTCAAGGCATTTCTGAAAATTCCGCAGGTGAAAATAGAAAACACTCCTGTATTGGCATCAGAGCGGAAGACCAGCCACACACTGCCAAACACTGACTCAGGGCTGTTTCCACCGTTTCTGTTTTGCACAACTTGCTGCTCTGCCCACTAATGCCGTTGAGATAAAAGGCTCTCAATGCACCCATTTTTCAGCGGTGTCATCTTTATTGTGGAATTGGCAAAAGTTATTATTTTGCCTAGGACAGACGTAGCACGTATTATGCAGCAAACTTATGACATAGCAACGCTTAGTAGCCTACATCCCTCCAAAGCATTTGTTTGAGGTACGTAGCATTTGGACCTGTATCATACACATGGACACTGAAGTGGTTGTGCTGGCCTGGGCCACAGCTGTACATAACCAGGGGCTATTTTTGTGGTCATTGTGTTAGAAACAGGTGACAGTAGAGAAAGCACCTCTTTCTTGCTCAAGCAGCAGAAAAATTGTGCTCGTTTTTATTGTGTCACTTTATTCATGAAGCGTTCATGAAAGCTTAATTTTCTTCACTTTCTGTATAAAGTGTATCGTGAAAAGTAATCGGTTAAAAGTGTGTGCTTAACAAATTGTCAATATGTAGCGTGTTATATTTATGTGTCGTGATGATGATTATTCAGGTTTTTATGGCGCACGGACAACTAGGGTCATAGTGCGCCAAAGCTATGGTGAAGAGACAATGGGGATGGTTGGTGACTATGTAAAAGCAGCAAGATTAAACCAAAACCATAGTTTTAGAAATGTTTAGACAGTAAAACAAGATACATGAGCAGCTGGGTAAAACTATATTGCATTTAAATAGCCAATATCTTTAAAATAGTTAAAAACTCTCATGAAGGGTAAAAGAGGCTCATCACCGAACAACAAGGCTGGATGAAGTGGCAACTGATATCTGTAAAGCTCTTTAAAGTGATACTGACGATGAGGTTCATGTGCAGGACACGTGATTAGGATGTGCAGCACAGACAGCTGCTCCCCACACTGCGTACATTCCGGTGGTTCCTCCCGGCGCAGTAAAAAACAATGTGTGAGGTGTGTGTGACCAACGCGTAAGCGAGTAAAAACTACTGAATGGAGACGATTTTTAAAACTCGGTATGCTTCCTAAAATTGTGTTTTTTGACATCCAGAGCTTGTTGTTTTCTCGTGTAGCCCACTCTCGTTGCCATTTCACATTAATTTTCCTCCTCAGGACTGACCTAAGGTCTTGAGAGGGACTCTCCAATAGGCTCACTTCAGAAGAGAGCGCAGCTGCAGCTGCTGCATCTGCGAGTTCATTGCCGGGTATCCCAACGTGGCTGGGAACCCAGCAAAAACCTAAACAGAGACATTTTTTGATTACCTTGGTTGCAAGATATCGGGCCCTTAATACAAGGTGATTTTCCTCATTCTGTATTGTACAGATGGCTTTAAGAGAACTGAGTGAATCGCTGTAGATGATCGAAGACTTGATCTGACGGTCTAGGATGAAGCTAAGCGCCATGATTATTGCATATAGCTCTGCAGTAAAAACTGATGCAGAGCTTGGAAGCCGCTGAGACTTCGTGCAAGATTCAGTAACCATTGCACAAGAAACGGATGTGTGTGTTTTTGACCCATCGGTATAAAAAGCAGTGTGATCTCCAAAGCTTTCGGCTACATGACTGAATTCTTGTTGGAGCACACATGGTGGAGTGCCATGTTTGTTATATTTAGCTAAAGAGTAATTGCATTCTGGAAGTACGTCCCACGGCGGAGCTCCCACACACGCTTGCAAAATTGGTGCGTGATACTCAATGAACTCATACGTTTCGATTCCCTGTAGCACACGCATACTAAAAGGATGTATAACTGTGGGTTTGCTGAGAAAGAACTGCTTAAACCGTGTCTCCCTCACAGACTGGAGTGCAGGATGTTCTGGATAGCCTTTCACTCTAAGCGCATATGATGCTGAGAGGTAGAACCTAAGTCTCTCCAATGACCACTCCTTGGATTCGACATATAGACTCTCAACTGGTGATGTACGAAAGGCACCAGTTATTAAACGTAACCCCTGGTGGTGAACTGGGTTCAACATCTTGAGAGCAGATTCGCGGGCAGATCCATAGACAATGCACCCATAGTCCAATCTTGACCTCACTGTCGAAATGTAAATTCTATGTAACGTGTCACGATCTGCGCCCCAGGATCTGTGTGACAGCACCTTTAAGAGGCTTAGGGACTTGATGCATTTACTTTTAAGGCTCTTAATGTGCGGTAGGAAAGTAAGTTTGCTATCAAACGTGACCCCAAGAAATTTGTGCTCACTCTTAACAGTGAGGTCCTGCCCATTCAGCTTAGGAGTAGGTGAAGGAAGCATTCCTCTGACCCTAGAGAAGTGAACACAGACAGTTTTCTCGTGCGAGAACTTAAACCCATTTTCGAGGGACCATGTGGTAAGCTTGTTTAGAGCTAGCTGCATCTGACGCTCGCATATTGCTAGATTTGTAGAAGAATATGATATTTGAATGTCATCTACGTATAAGGAGCATGACATGGAACGAGGAATTACATTGGCTACTGAATTGATTTTCACAAGGAAGAGAGTAACACTCAGGACAGATCCCTGTGGCACTCCATTCTCTTGAACCAGAACACCAGATAGCGTCGTTCCAAGTCGTACTTGGAATGTCCTGTTTTGTAGGAAGTTCATGACGCACCTGAGTATGCGCCCCCTGATCCCAAAAGAGTACAGATCTTGTAGGATACCATACCGCCAAGCGGTATCGTATGCCTTCTCAAGATCAAAGAAAACAGAGAGGCAGTGTTGTCTTCGGACGAAAGCTTCACGTATCATTGTTTCTACTCGAACCAGGTGGTCCGTTGTGGACCGCCCGGCACGAAAACCACACTGAAGTTCAGAGAGACATTTGTTTTCCTCTAGAAAATGGACGAGCCGACCATTGACCATACGCTAAAATGTTTTACCGATGCAGCTTGTGAGAGCGATAGGTCGATAGCTAGTTGGATTTGAAGGGTCTTTTCCAGGTTTCAACAGTGGAACAACGGTGGCAGTTTTCCATGCGGATGGTAATGTGCTGTCTGCACAGATTCGGTTGAAGAAACGAAGCAAGCATTCTTTCGATGTTTCGGACAAGTGCTGAAGCATGGAATATGTCACTCGGTCTGGACCAGGTGAGGTAGCCTTTGCTGAAGATAATGACCTCTTCAGCTCTATCATAGTAAACGGCTGATTATATCCATGGTCGTCCCCGCCACTCATTCGAAGTGTCTTCTTTTCTGCAGTGTCTTTGATCTTAAGAAAGTTTTTACTATAATGAGATGAGTCAGAAATTCTTTGGAAATGCTCCCCAAGCGCATTCGCCTGCTCTTCTAGGCTTTCACATACCTGACCGTTAACTTCTAAAAGAGGGACGGAATGACTGATGTGTTCTCCTCTGATTTTGCGAAGTCTGTCCCATACCACTTTGGATGCGGTGTTACAAGACAGAGACGATACAAAGGCGTGCCAAGAGGACCGCTTAGCTTGTTTGCGTGTCCACCTGGCCTTTGCTCTTGCCTTTTTAAAAAGTAGGAGATTTTGTGATGTGGGGTACCTCCGAAATGTGCCCCATGCCCGATTTTGCAGTTTGCGAGTTTCCTCGCATTCACGGTTCCACCAGGGTTTAGGTCGCTTTGGGAGACGACCAGAAGCCTGTGGAATGAATTGCGTTGCTGCATCGAGGATGATGTTACTAATAAAATTGCTAGCTTCCTCGATCGTCACCGTATCAATAGGAATCAGAGAGAGGTCACATTTTTCAGAAAACTGATTCCAGTCGGCTATTTCAAATTTCCACCTGGGAGGGCGTGTCGTCAGAGTGTCGACTAGAGTAAGCTATTTTAACACCACTGGGAAGTGGTCACTTCCAAGTGGGTTTTGCTTTACAGTCCATTCTATCTCCTGAAACAAGGATGGACTGCAAAAAGACAGGTATAAGGCTGAGAGAGTCTGACTTGAAGAATGTATGTATGTAGGTGCCCCTGTGTTTAAAAGACAGATGGATGTTGATAATAAAAATTTCTCTAACATTTTCCCTCGAGTGTCAGTTCTTGTACTGCCCCAAAGTAGATTATGAGCCTTAAAGTCACCTAGAACTATAAAAGGACTTGGAAGTTGGCTGCATAAATCTTCTAATTCTTTTTGTGTAATAGTGTCTGATGGCGGCAAGTATACCGAGCAGATGGTGACGATCCTGTCTAAACACACCTGCACAGCTACAGCTTCCAAGTTTGTAACTAGGTGAATTGCTTTTGTTGGGAGAGATCGTCGTGTGATGATCGCTACACCACCAGATGCTCGGGTGGCGTCACTTCGATCTCTTCGAAATATGTTGTGTCTACGCAGTGGATTTTTTGTTTGGTTGTTCAAATATGTTTCCTGAAGACAAAAACATGTAGCATTATACGTCTCGAAGAGATCGTTCACATCATCTAAGTTAGAAAGGAACCCACGACAATTCCATTGGAGGATCGTGTGCTGCATAATAGTTGCAGTACTAAGAAGTAGTAGTAAGTGTGTCAGAAAGTTTTGCCGACTTTGAAAAGCTTTCATTACCTATTTTTTGTTGGAGGTGTGACCCGCGGCCTTGTGGGTTTCTTCCCCGCAGCCGCAAGCTCCTTGTCAGATATGTCAGGGAGTGACCCACTCCCCGACAGACTAGCTCTATTATTTTGGTGGACTTGGGAGCTCGTGCTCGCGAAGGAGCGCTCAGAGCTCGTCTCGTCCTCGCAGTCCATGGATGTGGTCTCCGTGGACTGTGAGGACAGAAGTGGCGTCGGTGTTAGGGACGCCACTGGAGTTTCGGGGACTGGAGGTGGACGTGCACCTCCCTGGACTTCTTTTGTGGTTGTCTCTATCAGCAGTGATTGCTCGGTCTGTGTGAACTGTGTTACTAGTTTTACTTTCTGTTTTACGGCTGTGGCAAAGGATTTTTCGAAAAAGATGGGAGCTACTTTTTTTCTGGCTTCTGGGTAACTGATGTTCTGTGTAACCTTAACGTGCAGGACTTCTTTTTCATATTTCCACTTTGTACAGGACCTCGAGTAGGATGGGTGGTTGGAAGAACAGTTGACACAGCAGTCTGGCCCTTTGCATTCTTTAGTCTCATGGTCAGACTTTCCACATCGTGCACAACAGGCGGAGCCACGGCACCCGTCTGCAGCATGTCCAAACCTGTTGCACCGAAAACAGCGCAACGGGTTCGGAATGTAAGGTCGGACATCTGCTGACAGGTAGCCTACTTTTAGTTTTGTTGGAAGTGTGGGCCTGTCAAAAGTCAGTACTATATTTCGTGTGGTGATGTACTCCCCATTTTTACGGATTTTGATTTTGCGTACATCAATGACATCCTGGTCCTTTAAGTTTTCTAGGATTTCTTCCACAGGCACGTCAATCAGTTCTGATACTGCGATGACGCCCCTGCAAGTGTTCAGTGTTTTGTGCAAGGAAGCTGAAATATTTTTACCCATCATCTCATGTGTGTTTAGAATGCGTTCACAGTCTATTTCATTGGAGCATTTTACGAGAAGGTCGCCAGATCTGATGCGTTTGATTTCAGTAATGTACTTAGACGGTGATGCCACCGCTTTCTCAATGAAAAAGGGTGACATCTTTCCCAGTGGTGTGCTTTTCTCTTTCTCTGTATCTGAAGAAGAAAGTACGATGTATTTTGAAGTGAACTGTTTTGTTACAGTCCTTACGGCTTCGGTCCGTGGACGCTTTGCGGCCACGATCTCATTAGAAGAAGAATATTTACCCATGTAGGTTTGATCAATGAGTATTCCAAAAAGGTCACCCGTATTTCATACTCATACATACGGGAAGGTCCCGGAGTTTGACAACCCATCAGCCGGGGCTTGACCAAGTACCCGACTGCCACCGTTCAAGGTTTCTACCCTTCACCTTAAATCCCCTCGGCACGGTACGGATAACACCTTAGGACTGGGGGCTGGGGTCCGTGGTGGCGCCACTCACCAAACACCAGCCGAAGCCGGTGTTCCCTGCGGGGTATTTATGTGTCGTATGCAATGTCTTTTGTACATTGACAACTCACAGAGCTGGCCAAGTGACTGAGGGTTAGTCATTTCAGTTTTGTTTATAATTTAGGTAGCAGTGAGTCACCTCTGGAGTGGGGAAGTGAATTGGACATGCACTGTGCAGATGTCACCCAGGTGCCACTCGACTTGTAAGTCAGGATAGCAGTGGTGGATGATCACGGTAAGGGGGGAGAATATTTGTGTTCTCAGAAGTCCATCCCCAGAGTGTTGAGTGTAGTCGGATTCTTGAGTTCTCATAAACTAAGGGGATTTACATAGTGCCACCATTAGGAACAGACATTCCCACAGAAAAAGGTCATGAAGTGAAGACCAGTGTCATATTAATGTATGAAGTGTTGTGTCATTCTCCATGTTCCTTTGTTTTACCTTCTGCTACGACTCCGTGGGCCATGCAGGGTCACTGTACAGTGAAACCTCTTTAATGCTTGGTGGGGGACGCGGAAGAGCTACGCATTAAGCAGCAGTACAGCTTAATAGGGCCACCTTATATACATGGGAAGTAAGTCTGGTGATCAGCATTACTGCATTTAAAGGAGAACTACTGTTTAAGAGGGTATGCTTTAACAAGGTTTCACGTTAAAGGTGCAAACATTGCTCGTGTTCATTGCTGGGTGTGAATTACTTCCATGTTGTGACTTACTCTAAGATGAATTGCCATGCATCAAATTGTCCACGACAAAGTTTGCTTATAGTTGGGACATGCTATCGTTGTGCGCTACTAGGCTGCAATTTTCTCCTTCTAGAAGCACAACATGGTATGGTACGTACATCTTGCCTGTGAAAAACAATGCATATGTGATTGCATGAACCGGTCCCACATAAGCCGCGGACAATGTTATTGAGCTAGTGTGACTCTGGCTTTGTCCTTTATTCTGATATATGGTTAAAAGTAATGGCAACAGTAACTTGTTGATTATATAGTAAAGCAACTTGCTAGGGTAAAAAATTGGGCATGGTTATCAGTAACTGTGATCAGTTATTTTTAGCAACAGGCACAGCTCTGGCACGTGCACTCAATGGTAACAACCTACACAAAGGAACCTATTGACCAGAATTTCCTTGCACTGTGTTGTTCTCAATTAAGCGTGCAGAGGACAGTACATGGTGCGCATCATAGCGTGTATCATGGTGCATCAAGCACATTTCGGATGTGCATGAAGTTCTCCCTGGCTAATGTCTGGTTGATGTCGGCACACTTTATTTGTCTGTTGATAGTTCACCCAGTGATACTCTCCATTTACAAATGTTCAGTGGGCTCCCACGATTACACATTGCACTTGCGATGTTGCATGTCCTTTGTACATATTACATGAATTTGTACATATTTCTAAAACCACTACATACGTTGAAGTAAAAACTATACAAATTTTGTATCTGATTGGTGATTGCACAGACACTGTGTACACTCCCTAACTGCAGGATATTTTTCTTTTTCTTGAAGCTAACTAAAGCGGCATTATGCTTTGTAGCCAGTATGTATGACAGCTCTACCCTAAAAAGACCGTTTTTGCTGACCACTGTGCATCCAAGTGTCAAGTGGGATGCTTGTGGCATCTGTATTAATGTATGTACAACCGCTTTAACGCGGTGCTATGCGTGTATGAGCACGCATATAATGAAGGGATAGCCCTACGAGTACATGTGTAGAAACAATGAAAACTTGCAGTATCAGCCTCCGCGCTGTGTTACCTAGTCGGGTAGCCTTTCTTCTTGTAAATGCAAGACACATTTTTGCTTATTGCTTTAGACGTTGTTGAGGCTATTTGTTCTATCTATCCTTTCCGTTTCTTTCGCTCACCTTCTACTGTACTATTTAGAAAGGACGAACCGTTGTTAAGAAAAAACTCTGGCTCCTTGAGAAGTTCGCGTTCGCTGCGACGCTTTCTTTACTGTAATGTGCTCAAAGAAAAGTATCACGGCGACACTGGCTGGTGCACGATTTGCCTGTTTCGTGCGGTCAGCAAACTAGACTTCCAAAGCTGGCGGAGAGATCGCCGATGTGAAGTGGGATCAACTGACACAGCTAAGTGTTGACAGTGCGAACCGTGAAGCGCGGCGAGGCTTCTGCATCGATGTTCAGAGCTCGGCAGGTGTTGGCGCTACAACTTCAGCACTGAACACGTGATTTCTTATAAGAAACATCATAAAACGATGCGGTGGTCCCCGATAGCTCGTGCCAGCCATTTCAGCACGATACAGCGGCCACGGAGTGTAAACAAACTGACTGCTAGGCAGAGCTGGCTAGGTGTGCCTATCCAATCCGCGCAGTTCAATGTATGACGTCACAAGTGGAACCGCCGCCCGGTAGTTTCGGTTTGAATTTTCTCAATTTTCTCACGAAGGAGTACGGAAATTTGGAAAGCAATGTGCGTTTATGAATGAAGTTGGGACCACGGTTCTGAATATCACAACGTCTCCATACTTTCGGAACAGCAGCGGAGCTGACCTTTAAGGAGGTCTCGGAATGGTCACTTCTCGCAACAGCGAGTACTCCTGGGATGCAGTCCGCCGGCGTCACACCAAGTGGAAGGCAGTCAACTCAAGATGCCGAATATGTCTCTATCCCTAAGACAGTCTTTGCAGCCCCAGTCTGAGTGTACCCAACTCGGGGATGGTCACCGGAACAAGCCTGCAGCGAAGGCCCGGTGGGATCAATGATCCTATAACCACGACGTCGGAACCTGAGGGGCAACGGCTCGAACGGCAACATAGGAACCCACACCATATCAGGAGATCTTGGATCCCTCACTCGAGATCATGGATCCGACACTCGAAGCGCAGAAGGACACCACCCCAATCTCAAGGAAAACGGTCTGGAAAGATTCGGAGGTAGCTGCCCTAGCAAGTTTAGAGCTCGATCTGCAAGGGGTTCAGTTTCCCAACAAGTGTCTCGCCGAGCACTTCACCACCCGTACTCATGCAGCTATTGCTTGTGCCCGCAAGCATCCCAGGTACAAAGCCAAACTGAAAGAACTCAGGGAACAGGCTGAAAAAGCCCTCCGGGCTCCAGAAGTACCCGACCCGATTGCACATGCCATGCAAGAGGTGAGGGCAGACCTCCCGCGAAAAGAAATCCACATGCATATCATCCGCTTGCTCGAGGATATGTACACTGACTGCCTTCTCCGTCAATGGGAAAACGGGCGGGAAAAGGGTGCACGTCCGACAAGGAATCAAATAGGGTGATCCCCCGTCACCATTCCTGTTCAACTGCGTAATGGACCCGCTGCTAGAGAGCCTTAACAGAGCTCAAACGGGTTTCTACCTGAATGGGCAATGTGCAGGCGCAGCGGCCTTTGCGGATGACCTTCTCCTCTTCTCAGACAGTTTCGAGGGCCTCCGAAGTCTCATTCGAGCGACAGAGAGCTATCTGGGCAGCGTCCATCTAAAGCTCAACCCAAAGAAGTCGCAGTACTTCGGGTTGAGATATAGCGGCTAGGATAAGTGGTTTAAGTACGACATTCCAACCGTGAATGTTGCAGGAGAGAGGGTGCGACCGCTCCCGAAAGGGACCCCGGTTAAGTACCTTGGACTGAATCTCCCTGTTAACAAGTCTCCCTCTATCGATGAGACGAGAGCCGACCACGTGTTCGGCCTCTTTCGGAAGGCGGCTTTGAAGCCCTTTCAAAAGGTTCATTGCATAAACATAGTGGTGATTCCAATGGTGTTGTACTCACTGTCTAACATCCTCTCAGTGAGACAGTACGCACCTAAGGCAAGTCAAAAGTACCGAGTACGGATCAAGGAGATCATGAAACTCCCCCAAGGCTTCCCGTCAGCAATGCTCCATCTGCCTGCCCGTGAGGGTGGCCTAGCGGTGCCGGACCTAGAGGAGGTTGCCTACACCAACCAATTGAAAGCCATGGCGCGCATGCTCCGCCTCGCTCACCCTTGGTGGATGCTGTCTATAGCGAGGGCCTGGTAGAACACCACTCCAAGCTCCATGAGAAGCTAGGGGTTCCTCACGGCATCACTGCCGCCAAGAGTCTCAACTCCGCAGTTGTGCAAGCCAAAGCAGACTGCACAGAGAGGGTGCTCGGACAATACAAGACTTCGGGTCTGTTCGCCCACCGACGGGATACACTCGGCAACGGGTGGCTCCGTACTGGATACTCCGTATCTCTCGGATGGTGATCGCATCCGCGGCCTGCGACTACGATCTAACCTCTATCCCACCCGAGTGCTTAGCAACAAACACTCGCAAGACCCAACTGCCCGTCTGTGCCAAAGGTGTGGAAAGGAGGAGGAAACGCCCCAGCACATTCTGCAGATCTGCCCAAGTGCACACTTGTCAAGGGTAAAGAGACTCAACTACATCGAACGCCAGCTCGTTCGCTTGATCGAAAAGAGGAACCCGGAAGCCGTTATAACTACGGAAAAGTGTACCAGGCCAAAGGGCAACGCCTTAGGCCAGACATTGTGATGGTAGAGAAAGACCTGGTCCGTATCATTGACGTTGCCATTGCCTGGGACTCTAACCCTCAGACTCTCGCCGATCGTAATCGGGAGAAGGCTGAAAAGTACAGTGTACTGGAGGAATGTTTCCCGGGCAAAGAGCTTGAGTCCTATGGATTCGCTCCGGGCGCTCGTTCGATGACGTCAGAGGGCACGCGGGCCTTGGCCAAGCAACTTGGACGAAGCAAAGGTGATGTTGCATATCTGTCGGCGAGTGCTCTTATAGGGAGCCTGATCATCCTGAGCCTTTCAGGACTTGTGTTACGTGGAGCTAGGCGCACGAGCACCGGTGGAGCCGCCTGGGGTTTTCCTGGGTTCCCCTAGGCTGTAATATGCGGATGCAGGCCCACCTACCGATAAGTCGGCCCAGGCCGCAGTGAGAGGTGCCCCAAATGCCGTTAGACGGGGTCCCAAGGACCCTTGACAAGGACCCTGGCTTGGCCTTGGTCTACCAGCACTGCTGGGAGGTCCCGGTTCGCCGGGGCCGGGGTGCACCCTTTTCCCACTCGAAAAACAGCATCAGGTGCGCGTGGAGATCGGGGAAACACAAGGGCAGCCACTTCCGTCACAGTACCTCTCGGTGAGCTTTTGGAGCGGGCCGGTCCGGTTGGTTGTATGGCCGTCCAGGTTGCGGTGAGCAGGAAATGTTGACACTATGTCTCAGTACGCCTTCGGGTAGGAACAGGCACGGTCGAGGCGGAGTACACTCACTGCGGACCTATGGAGGGACGTCTCCATCACGATGGTTCTGCGTCCTTAGCTCCATTGCTGTGGGAAACGATGGAAACACAGTCTCGATGCCACGAAGGGGCACAGACCATGGTTCCCCCGAGTATGGATACGGGCCCGGTTGCGGAGAGTTGGAATCGGCTGGACGCATCTCAGTACACCTTAAGGGTTGGAACGGAAGCTGTCGAAGTCGAAGTACATCCTCCAAAACCAGTGGACCATCCTTTCTCTGGGCGGGGGCTCTGGTGCTGGCCGCTGAGTGCGGAGAGCGGTGTAGTTGGCGAAGCCGGTGTGGTCTCATACATGCGGATGTCCGGGTAGGAGATGGCGCCTTGACCAAGTCGGAGTACCCTCGGTATTGTCCTAGTGAACTGGCCCTGCTTTCCTCTGAGTGGGGTACTGGTTCCTGGCAAAAGGCGAAGGAAACGACTATGAGTTGGCGGCCTACTGGAGGAGACCGACTGTGGCGATAGTAGGGGGTGGGTTCTCTCACCTTCAGCCCGAAGGTTCGCTTTCGTGGCAAGTCCAGGTAGTAGCTAAATGACACAAAGCACCACCATACTTTTGAGATGCAATTCGTTCAAATACGAGTGATGGGCGGCAGTAAGAATAATCTGCTTTCGGTAGATAAATGACACAAAGCACAGCCAAGTGTGACAGCCACCATGTTTTTGAAATGCAATCCGTTTAAAGACGAGTGATAGGTGGCAGTAAGAATAATCTGCTTTCGGTAGCTAAATGCCACAAAGCACGGCAAAGTATGACACCCACCATGTTTTTGAAATGCAATCTGTTCAAAGACGAGTGAAAAGCGGCAGTAAGGATAATCTGCTTTCGGTAGCTATATGACACAAAGCACGGCCAAGTATGACACCCACCATGTTTCTGAAATACAATCCGTTCAAAAACGAGTGATAGGCGGCAGTAAGAATAATCTGCTTTCGGTTGCTAAATGACACAAAGCACGGCCAAGTGTGACACCCACCATGTTTTTGAAATGCAATCTGTTCAAAGACGAGTGATAAGCGGCAGTAAGAATAATCTGCTGGGTAAACGGCGGTAGTAACTATGACTCTCTTTCCGTAACCTCTCACCAGGGGCTGGGGGCGAGTGGCTTCCCCCTGTTATCCAGCAACATGGAGGCCCGGCAGAGGGAGGTGACGACCTCTGCCTCATAGCCGGGGATGAGTGGCTTCACCCTGTTATCCAGCGACTAGGAGGCTGGTGTGGAGGAATAAGGAAGGGCCCGGAGGTACCTGTCGGCCTTAGCGGGATCGTGTTGCGGCGATCTGTTACCCAGTGAATTGGGCGCTGCCGGCTCGTGCTGACGGTTGCGGTTATACGATCTCCTTGCTGCAAGCCGTGTGATGCGCAATACATAGCCTCTCACACGGAAATGGTCAACCCCACCTTCTCGTGGTGCTACCTGTTACCCCTGGTACCGCCTCGGCGGGGCAGGGAACTGACGGAGCTCTGGCCTACCACCTGCCACGATGGGGCTGCCAACCCTGTCGTGGCGAAAATTTGCTGGGCACGAGTACGCAACCAAGTCAAGAAGAAAGCCGGCGCCGAGGGGCGTCGGCTCTCAGCACGAACCCACGCCAGCGTACCCCATCAGAGCCTGACCGAGACCCGACAAGGCCAAACTGTTGTTCCTGTGGCGCATCCTTTACTACGTTGAAAGGACTTCGAATCCACGCTTCTCTTAAAAGACATCAGCTACCAGATCCTCAAGTATCAAGTGCTGTAGCTGTTACTCCACAACCATCAACAGCCTCAGCAGTGACGAGCGCAGGACTGAATGGAATCCAGGCACAACCTATTCGATCCGAGTTACCATCCCTAGGTGTTACAACTGGAGCCCAGAGGACATGTGACCCTACTACATCAGTTCCTAGGCAAGATAATCTAATATCGCAAGCTTCCGCACAGGACGACCTGATGTCGCAAGTTTCTTCTCAAGCTTCTGCCCAGTCTCAAGCGGCTGCCCTTCCATTTAGATGCCCGGAATGCGGATCGGTGTTCGGCTCGAAGATTGGACTCGGTTTACATCGCAGGGCGAGGCATCCCATACAGTATCACAGCGGGTTAAGGCGAGATGGTCTCCGGAGGAAGAGTATATTCTAGCCTCTACCGAAGTTCGGTTATTGAGAATGGAAGAACCACCGCGGTTCATAAATCAAGCTCTTGCTGAGTTGCTATCAGACCGCTCGGTGGAGGCAATCAAGTGCCACCGGAAACGTGCTACGTATCGCGAGTTAGTGAAGTCACTGCTGTCTCGCCAGGATCCTGATCCCGATCAGATGACAGCGCCCCCTGCAGTCCAGCTACCTGCCGAGCAGTTGGACCCGATCGAAGATTCTGACCATGCCCGGGATGAAGAGAGAGAGGAGAGGAGGCAGGAAGATAACAGCCAAATCCATTGCATCCAGGATCCCCGTGTCAATGAGAATCCGGGAATGGAGGTTCGTGGTCCCTCCGCAACCAAGAAGGAAGCCATCAAGAAAGAGTTGACGAAACTGACGAGTAAGGCTCCACCTGACTCGCATCAAGGACGACGTTTATATGACATCGCGAAGACTGCGCTATGTGGCCATGACGTGGAGGCTCCCTTAAATGATTACATTAGGGACGTCTTCTTCCGGGACGGGACACAAGACAGGAACGAGAGATGAGCAAGGCCTGTAGCGCAGAGGCCGAATGTGCCAAGAAGCAAGAGAAGACAGAAACGACAAGAATACGCAAGAATACAAGAAATGTTCAGGAAGAAGCAGCCGGATTGTGCCCGTCTCGTCCTCGATGGTTACGCGAAAGCTGCAGTCGAGGACGAGCGGGCATTTCTGGAAGTCTGGTCCACAGTGATGACCTCCCCGCCAACACGATCTTTGGAGAGGACACCAGTACCCCACGAGCGAGCAGTGGAGCCGTTTTATCTTATTACTGGACAGGATATTAAGCGGAACTTCCCATCAGTGTCGTCGGCAGCAGGTCCGGATGGATTAACCGCCAGAGCTTTAAAGGCAGTTCCTGTAGTACTTCTGAGGGTCCTGCTGAACCTGATAGTATTGCAGCGCCGAATACCTGCGTCACTCAGAAGTGCCAGAACGGTGTTCTTCACTTCTGTTCACAAGGCCAGAACGGTGTTCCCAAGAAGGCGGAAGCTTCCCAGCCGGGAGACTTCCGGCCGACAACCGTCTCGCCTGTACTGCTGCGCCTGCTTCACAAAATACTAGCAAGAAGACTGGCAGCCTTTGTGGATCTGGACCACCGACAGAGGGCGTTTGTGCCCGTCGACGGGTGCGCAGAAAATATAATGCTTATGCACACGGCAATTTCTGAGGCAAGGGAGGCACGTGTTCCGTTGTATATGGCCATCCTGGACATGACTAAGGCCTTTGACAAAGTGACCAGAACAGCAATAATTGATGCTTTGAGCCATGAAGGTATCTTCAGGGGCTTTGTGTGGTATCTCAAGGACCTTCTCCAGGATGCCCTGACTCTACTCCGGATAGGAGGATCAACCAAATTAGTAACACCGACCACCGGTGTGAGGCAGGGGGACCCATTGTCCCCCATACTTTTCAACATCGTTATAAACCAATTCTTAAAGGACCTAGTTCCTGCTGTAGGATTCAAGATTGGTGAGGCCTCCATCGACTCGATGGCATTTGCCGATGATATCGTCTTAATGGCGTCGACTCCTGCAGGTCTACAAATGAGACTAAACGACATCACTAAGTTCTTGCACCAACGGGGACTGGAGTTAAATGCTGCAAAGTCGTTCACGGTGGCCTTTGTACCATCAGGCTGAGACAAGAAGGTGAAGGTGGACGAGACAAGGACTTTCACCATCGGGAACCACCCAATACCAGCTAAGGGTCCAACATTCATGTGGAGATATCTGGGTGCCACGATGAGTGCGGATGGGAGGGCTCGCCCCCCGATTCATGACCTCGAAGACGCCTTAACACGGATTCGCCGGGCTCCGTTGAAGCCGCAGCAGCGATTGGTGATTCTGCGGTCATACCTGGCGCCGAGGTTTTACCATAGACTAATACTTGGACGATGGCCGTTGGGGCTGCTCAGGAGGATGGACACGAACATCCGGGCCGCTATCAGGCAGTGGCTACATCTTCCTCATGACACCCCCATCTCATTCATCCATGCCCCAACAGCTAGCGGAGGATTGGGAGTTCCCTCCTTCAGAATAAATATTCCGATGCTCCAGCGCTGCCGGCTTGTGGCCTTGAAGAATTCCACTAGCCCCGTAGTGCGAGAGGCATGTTAAAGAGGTTACATCAGCACGCAACTCCAGAGAGCGACAGAGGCGGCTTCTATGGACGACAGGCGTCTGAGATCAACGGAGGCAGTGGGGAAGTACTGGGCGCATACATTGTACCGCACAAATGATGGTAAAGCCCTCTCGGATGCCCCCTTCGTGCCGTGTGCCCACCGTTGGATCTCGGAAGGAACGAGAGTGATGCCGGGTCATCAGTTCGTGGATGCTGCCACGATTAGGATTAACGCTTTACCCTGCAGGACAAGATCCGGACGTGGCCTCGAGGGTCCTCGTGAATGCAGAGCTGGGTGCCGTTCCCATGAAACCTTGGCACACATTCTGCAAGTGTGTCACAGGACCCACGGGGCCAGAGTCCGGAGACACAATAACATCGCCAAGTATACGGCCAGACGTCTCTTGGATCTTGGCTACTCAGTGGTAGAGGAGCAAAGGATTAACGTCCCGGAAGGAATTTTAAAGCCTGACATCATCGCTAGGAAAGGCGACAACGCCTTCATCTTAGACGCACAAGTTGTGGGCACTGGGATCTCCGTAGGCCTGGCACATGAACACAAAGTGTTAAAGTACAATAGACCAGATGTGATTGCTCAGGCCTCGGAGGTTTCACCGGAAAACACCATCGTCAGTAGTATCACCCTTTCCTTCCGGGGAGTTTGGGCTTATGAAAGTGTGCAGGATCTCTTCAAGCTGGGCTTGACCAAGAGAGACATTAACATGATGAGTGTCATCGCCATGCAAGGCAGCATATTCGCCTATCGGGTATTCGGCCGAATGACGTCCGCAGCTAATAACTGACGGCTGAAGAAGGTTCTGTGGAGCGTTGGACGTGGTGTATTTGGGGTT